>NC_134691.1:345499262-345522919 GCF_050947455.1 Rhinoderma darwinii | reverse complement strand
GACCTCCACTATGACCAGTATACCACAGTCTAATGACCGCTGACCACCACTATGACCAGTATACCACAGTCTAATGACTGCTGACCACCACTATTACCAGTATACTACAGTCTAATGACCGCTGACCTCCACTATGACCAGTATACCAGTCTAATGACCGCTGACCACCACTATGACCAGTATACCACAAGTGGATTGTTGAACCGGCGGCATATACGAATCGTTAAACATGATAAATTATTATATTACAATTGCAGATAGTCCAATGAATGTTCTCACCTGCTGGTCAGCGGCAACATGACAAGCGTGACTGTCAATGGGTTACTAGAGGAAAAACTGAAACAGGAAATTTGTCAATAAAGACTAAGGAAATGTGTCACCCCTGAACCTGATGATGTAACTCCAAATATCCCTGATTCTATCTATCTATCTATCTATCTATCTATCTATCTATCTATCTATCTATCTATCTATCTATCTATCTCATATCTATCTATCTTTCTCATATCTATATATCTATCTATCTATCTCATATCTATCTATCTTTCTCATATCTATCTATCTATCTCATATCTATCTATCTTTCTCATATCTATCTATCTATCTCATATCTATCTATCTATCTATCTATCTATCTATCTATCTATCTATCTATCTATCTATCTATCTATCTCATATCTATCTATCTATCTATCTATCTATCTATCTATCTATCTATCTCATATCTATCTATCTATCTATCTATCTATCTATCTATCTATCTATCTATCTCATATCTATCTATCTATCTATCTATCTCATATCTATGTATCTATCTATCTATCTATCTATCTATCTATCTATCTATCTATCTCATATCTATCTATCTATCTATCTATCTATCTATCTATCTATCTATCTATCTCATATCTATCTATCTTTCTCATATCTATCTATCTATCTCATATCTATCTATCTTTCTCATATCTATCTATCTATCTATCTCATATCTATCTATCTATCTCCTATGTATATATCTATCTCATATCTATCTATCTATCTCATATCTATCTATCTATCTATCTATCTCATATCTATCTATCTAATATGTATCTATCTATCTATCTATCTCATATCTATCTATCTATCTATCTATCTATCTATCTATCTATCTATCTATCTATCTATCTATCTATCTATCTATCTATCTATCTCATATCTATCTATCTATCTATCTATCTATCTATCTATCTATCTATCTATCTATCTCCTATGTATATATCCATCGAAGATCTTTTTTATAAATGAACTAGAGAGTAACGTGATATATTCGCTGATAAATAAAATGTATATTTTATTCAGATTATCCATAGGGAGAAATATATCAGCCACTGGAGGAATATAAGCCGGTGTAGATTTGTTTTATAATTTGTGCCACTTTCCGAAAATATTAGCGCAAACATGACATGTGCAAAAATAGGAGTCTTTATTACGCTACTAAAGTGGGATAAACCAGTTGATAAATTCCCTACATTGAGTCCTCAAGTGATTTAACATTTTGTTCTTATTGTTATATCTATTTCTGGGAAAGCTGAGTGAGAACTAATATGTCCGTCATTAGAACTCATGTAGGGATTGTCATCCGGCTTTCACAGACTACTATCCCCCACATCCGCCTAGATATGCTTTGATGGGGGTGGGCTGCTGGGTTGAAATGTTGTTGGGTGTATGCAGCAGTTTTATAGGTTGTCACTATATAATCAGACTGAATACAATAACAGAAGAATGATGAAGATGAATCACGTACGAAATGTCTACACAATCAATGGTCTGACCCACAAATAACTAATGTCAGGACACACAGCGGGAGGGATCCAGAGACCCCACTCTAAAGGAACGTCCATCTACCAGAGCATGCTGAGACTTGTATTTCCAAGAATAATCAAGGCAGTGACATTCTACATATAAAATTAGGAGTAATAGATTGTATTACCCTGTCCTACAGTCATCCTCTCCCCAGCCTGACATGGCTGATAACAGAGAACAATAGATTGCACTCCACGCATTTGAAAAAATACCCAGCTGATTTTAATTCCAGAATGACCTCATAAGTGTTCCTGCTCTTGCTTGTGCTCTCAGTTGGCCACTGGGGGCGCATGGCAAGGTGAGCTCATTCCATCTGTTCACTTGTTGTGGTGCTGTGTGGTGGTGTCTGTTGCTGTAGTGCTGCAGTGCTGCAGTGCTGCACTTGTGGGGGGACGTGGCCCAGAGCCAAGGAGGCTTGGCACGGTCTGAAGGCATGGGTGCTTTTGGGCCCCTGGGTTGCTCCATCTGCAGGAGCGGTGCTGCGGTGGCGGTAGTCGCCATGCGGTGCTGCAACCGCTAGAGTAGGGACCCACTTTAAAGAGGTCGCCGTGAAGTGGCAAATGGGCTTATACAATTTGATCAAAATGTTTACAAAGAACCTCATGTTCATGTTTCTAAATTATGCCTAGCGGCTCAGATCAACGTATATACTGTGGATTTTGCGGTCCATGTCTAGTTTCTCACAATGCTGACAATCAATGGTCTGACCCACAAATAACTAATGTCAGGACACACAGCGGGAGGGATCCAGAGACCCGACTCTAAGGGAACGTCCATCTACCAGAGCATGCTGAGACTTGTATTTCCAAGAATAATCTAGGCAGTGACATCCTACATATAAAATTAGGAGTATTAGATTGTATTCACCTGTCCTACAGTCATCCTCCTCCAGCCTGACATGGCTGATAACAGAGAACAATAGAATGTATTCACCTGTCCTACAGTCATCCTCCCCCCAGCCTGACATGTCTGATAACAGAGAACAATAGATTGTATTCACCTGTCCTACAGTCATCCCCCACCCAGCCTGACATGTCTGATAACAGAGAACAATAGATTGTATCACTATGAAAAACCATATTCTTAAAACTAGTTTACAAGAAAATATCAATTAGATGAGGGCGGCCAGGAAGATTACTATTCTTTATTTTAGCAGTGCCGGACAGGTGTAGCAGTGCCGGAAAGGTGTAGCAGTGCCGGACAGGTGCAGCAGAGCACTAAACATCCCTGCATCATTGCATCAGTATTCATGCCGATCACTTTACTGCAGAGCTTGCAATCTAATCTCCCGACCTCTAGATCACACACACAAGTATAGAAACTCTGCAGACTCCGCCCTGGCATTACTGGTGCGAGCAGGAGGCGGAGCTTAGACATGAGGGGGAGGGGCTTATATGCATGCAGCATGATAGGTCTTGCACTGTGCTGGGTCCCCCGGCTGTAGGACACCCTCAGAACTTCTAGAACACTCGTTTTCAGCGATCCCAGGTTGCAATGTTACATTATTTAGAGTCCAAGCTCCTGGGACGTGGTGGAAAAGCAATACCTGGGCCCCTCACCCACTACTGACTCCACCCACTGATGACATCACACAGTATAGGATCTATATACATCATTGTTCAGCTGTCATTGGACCTTCAGATCTGCCCTCTTATGTGGCAGATCCCAGACCCCCCACCTGCTGCTTTAGTTTTCCTGAGTTGTTTTCACTTCTGTTGACTTTGCTGAAGTTCTGCTGTTTATTGACCTCACAACCAAAACAAACATTCTAACCAAAACAGATACAATGTAACAATAATGTAACAACACCAACGTAACAATGTGACAACAATGTAACAGTCCGGGGCTCACCCTGCGCTGTGGGGTCCTCTGCTGCCGGTGACACATCGGGAAAGTGTTCGCTGTGCTGCTGGCTCCCTACACCCAGGCTGCACACACCCCACACCCGACACCCAGGCTGCACACACCCCACACCCAGGCTGCACACACCCCACACCCGACACCCAGGCTGCACACACCCCACACCCTCCCAGCAGCAGGAGACATTTACCCTGTGAGTGCTAGAGCTCCTCTCTGCCAATGGGTAAGGAGGGGCACCTGACTGCCAGGGTGAAGATCTGCGCAATGTCTCATCTCACATTAACCCCTTCCTGGCTTTCAGGTGCAGCAGAAGACGACCTTATTTGGAGTGATCACTGATCGCTGAGGTCTATTACATATGGGGTGATTCAGTAATAACCTTATTATGTCCGGTGAAAATATCAATGAATACAATGTAATTATAGGGGGGCTGCTCGGTATAGAGGGGGGCTCCAGGATCATCTCCCCTGGTGGACTGGGTGTCCCATGGTGCCTCCATCTTTGTGGCCCTCCAGATGACTCCCATATTCTTATATCCCCCATTGTGCTGCCTGTACAGACCCTTCACCATCAGTTCACAGTATAGGATGAAATTGTGGCCCTTCTTTCCAAGGGCCCTATGGCTGCTGCCTCTGGTATGTACAGCCTGGTGCAGATATAGGGGAGGCAGAGGCTTCAGTCACACTCGGGCCCTGGTGTTTAAGGGGCCGCTCTGCCATATAGGACAGCAGTATTATAAGTGACAGATGATGGTTGTAGGGCCCTTTGCTCATAGTCATTATCATGGTGTGCAATAACCACTAGGGGACG
The DNA here is from genome assembly GCF_050947455.1 of Rhinoderma darwinii. Lineage (NCBI taxonomy): Eukaryota > Metazoa > Chordata > Amphibia > Anura > Rhinodermatidae > Rhinoderma > Rhinoderma darwinii. The sequence goes on along the minus strand of NC_134691.1, from coordinate 345,518,404 downwards.
CCATTCCGGTACTTAGAAGGGTTGTCACCCAGCTTTCCACACACTCTGAATAATTCGATGAAGTTCCTTTTTTCTATTCCTGTTCTGTCTATGTAAGTGTCAGTCTTCAGGATGAGCAAAGCTATAAATCTCTCAGCCCATGTGTCAGTCTTACTGTATGTCTGTCATGCCAGTTATCAAACAGGAAGCTCAGGATGAGCAGAGCATGGAATTCTGGGAGAACATATAAAAAAAATCTAGGGCCCTAACTTAGGAGACACATTCATAGCTGTCATGGCAGTGCCCATGGGGGTTGTCACTCAACTTTACACAGAATGGTATTAAATCCCATTACGTTCTCCCTCTACTCCTGGCTTCCCTGTGTGTCAGTCTTCACTGCAGTTGTGGCATTTCATTCATAAACCATAAAGCATTGGATAAGCAGAGTTTTGTGTCCCTCTTCCTGTGTGTCAGTGTACACTGTAATTCTTGCATTCTATTTATTATCGAAGAACTTTTGAAGGGGAATGCTGACAATATGAAACAACTAGGCAAGTCTATAACAGCCAATTGTGTGCTGCCCTATTATGTGATGGAGCTGACGGTGAATTATGCATCTGCTTTGTCCCCCCTCCCCCCGGACTATATTGAGCTGTTCACACAAATAGCAGCGAACACTCATAACTGTCGTCCAGAATTAGATTCCCTGAGGCTCACACAGCGACATCCACACAAAGGACGACTGTCCCAGACAAAGCCCCTCTGTCCTCCCCCCTCATTATAAACCGGTCCCCAAATAATCATCCACACATTGTTTACTAATCATAACTCCCAGCGTACACAATAAAATAAACTGTATGGGAAGTGGTCAATATTAACCCTTACATGGAGCGAAAGCGACGATTAACAGTGACATGTCATAAACCCGGCACGTCCAGGTGTTGTTATGAGTTTATTGTAGGATAGTAACTGGTAATTATAACTAGATCATTATATAGACCTGGAGAAAGGGAGGGAAACCAACTCCATATATTTATCCATAGGGGGCAGTATTACTGTGGGGTCACAGCAAGGATGGCAGGCGCACCTGGTAAGGATTGTATACTCCTGGGACTAGTGGAGGGAGAGAGGCCTCAAACACTGCAAAAGCGAACACTTAAAGAGACAGAGCGAGCAACTGGGCCTAATCTGGCAGATGTAATTCAGGAGTTCATGAGTTGGAGAGGGGGCAGCACTAAGGAACTCCCGGGTGTCGGTCTACTACAAATAATGCCAATCCGGCCAGACCTGGTGCAGTATATGGGCACCATAGGGCAATGCCAGCAGATGTAGAGCACCATCCGTCACCTCCTGTAATGATGTGGGAAAATTTATAGTAAATTTCCACCTTTTAACACCAGGGCTCTGTAGGTCCAACAATCTGTGGTGATCATTTCTTAATATATAATTATAGCGGTCAGAGCTCAGTTTTTCTGATAGACAAATCCCCTGTATAGTCAGAGATCAGAAAATGAATTCTGCCACCCTGCAGCCACCACTAGGGGGAGTTCAAGAGCTTTCTGCATACTTATGTTAAATTCAATGTATGAACAGCATATAGTAAGCTCCATATTGGCAGTAACAAAGGGGTAGAAACTTAATCTCACTCCTGACCTCGACAAATTCTGGGCAAATTTTCCCAAGTTTAGAGACACAGAGTGATGGATATGGTCAGTGTGAACATCACATCCTGGAATGAAGTGGTTCCCCCTCAGAACATTGTGGTTTGACTTTTGGGGCACTGTGATCTGGTGTCAGACTTAGGGTAGAGGTGGTGATGGATTTGGACTGCGGGGTGAAGTGTTTGGGTGTTGCTGCATCAGAATCACAATATAACTCTCCATTTACCTAATTTTTGTTCATTGGCAAGAAGAGGGTGTCAGCCTGTCCAGCCGTAGTTGTCAGTTTGGTCACAAATAAGGGGCTGTACAGTCCTGCAGTGTACAAGTAACTATACCATACAGTGCCTAGTTGTAAGTATCATAAACTATGGTGACTGAATTCTAGTGCCACATACTGGCTAAAAAAAATATTCTATACTGTTGTCTAAAAGATTATACAGTTCTATCACCATACTGTAATATTAAGTAGCAGAGCCACAATGTACAATATAAAGAGTGCTCAAATAATACAACAATGTACAATATATAGACTGCTCAAATAATGGTACCATGCAGTGAGCAAATAACAGCTGCACACATAAACTAATATAAAGGTCTAAAAAAAAAAAGTGCCGACAATGTAAAATACCCTTATACAGTGCTCAAATTATACTGCACATTGTGCTCAACTAATACCACCATACAGTGCTCAAATAATATCACCATACACTGCTCATATAATACCACCATAAAGAGCTCAAATAATACCACCATACAGTGCTCAAATAATGCCACCATACAGTGCTCATATAATACCACCATACACAGCTCATATAATATCACCATACAAAGCTCATATAATATCACCATACAAAGCTCATATAATACCACCATATACTGGTCATATAATACCACCATACAAAGCTCATATAATACCACCATATACTGCTCATATAATACCACCATACACAGCTCTTATAATACCACTATACACAGCTCATATAATACCACCATACACAGCTCATATAATATCACCATACACAGCTCATATAATATCACTATACACAGCTCATATAATACCACCACACACTGCTCATATAATACCACTATACACAGCTCATATAATACCACCATACACAGCTCATATAATACCACCATACACAACTCATATAATACCACCATACAGAGCTCATATAATACCACCATACAGAGCTCATATAATACCACCATACAGAGCTCATATAATACCACCATACACAGCTCTTATAATACCACTATACACAGCTCATATAATACCACTATACACAGCTCATATAATACCACCATACACAGCTCATATAATAACACCATACATAGCTCATATAATACCACCATACAGAGCTCATATAATACCGCCACACACAGCTCATATAATACCACCATACACTGCTCATATAATACCACCATACACGGCTCATATAATACCACCATACACAGCTCATATAATACCACCATACACAACTCATATAATACCACCATACAGAGCTCATATAATACCACCATACAGTGCTCATATAATACCACCATACACAGCTCTTATAATACCACTATACACAGCTCATATAATACCACCATACACAGCTCATATAATACCACCATACACAGCTCATATACCACCATACACAGCTCATATAATACCACCATACACAGCTCATATAATACCACCATACACAGCTCATATAATACCACCATACACAGCTCATATAATGCCACCATACAAAGCTCATATAATACCACCGTACACAGCTCATATAATACCACCATACACAGCTCATATAATACCACCATACAAAGCTCATATAATACCACCATACACTGCTAATATAATACCACCATACAGAGCTCATATAATACCACCATACACTGCTAAAATAATATCACCATAAACAGCTCATATAATACCACCATACACTGCTCATATAATACCACTATACACAGCTCATATAATACCGCCATACACTGCTCACATAATACCACCATACACAGCTCATATAACACCACCATACAGAGCTCATATACCACCATACACAGCTCATATAATACCACCATACACAGCTCATATAATACCACCATACAGTGCTCATATAATACCATCATACACAGCTCATATAACACCACCATACACAGTTCATATAATACCACCGTACACAGCTAATATACCACCATACACAGCTCATATAATACCATCATACACAGCTCATATAATACCACCATACAGTGCTCATATAATATCACCATACACTGCTCATATAATACCACAATACACAGCTCATATAATACCACCATACACAGCTCATATAATACCACCGTACACAGCTCATATAATACCACTGTACACAGCTCATATAATACCACCATACACAGCTCATATTATACCAACGTACACAGCTCATATAATACCACCGTACACAGCTCATATACCACCATACACAGCTCATATAATACCATCATACACAGCTCATATAATACCACCATACACAGCTCATATAATATCACCATACACAGCTCATATAATACCACCATACAGTGCTCATATAATATCACCATACACTGCTCATATAATACCACCATACACAGCTCATATAATACCACCATACACAGTTCATATAATACCACCATACACAGCTCATATAATACCACCATACACAGCTCATATAATACCACCATACAGTGCTCATATAATACCACCATACACTGCTCATATAATACCACCATACACAGCTCATATTATACCAACATACACAGCTCATATAATATCCCCGTACACAGCTCATATAATACCACCGTACACAGCTCATATAATACCACCGTACACAGCTCATATACCACCGTACACAGCTCATATAATACCATCATACACAGTTCATATAATGCCACCATACAGAGCTCATATAATACCACCATACAGTGCTCATATAATACCACCATACACAGCTCATATAATACCACCGTACACAGCTCATATAATACCACCGTACACAGCTCATATAATACCACCGTACACAGCTCATATAATACCACCGTACACAGCTCATATAATACCATACACAGCTCATATAATACCACCATACACTGCTCATATAATACCACCATACACTGCTCATATAATACCACCATACACTGCTCATATAATACCACCATACACAGCTCATATAATACCACCATACAGTGCTCATATAATACCAACATACACAGCTCATATAATATCCCCATACACAGCTCATATAATACCACCATACACAGCTCATATAATACCACCATACACAGCTCATATAATACCGTCATACACAGCTCATATAATACCGTCATACACTGCTCATATAATACCACCATACAGAGCTCATATAATACCACCATACAGAGCTCATATAATACCACCATACACAGCTCATATAATACCACCATACACAGCCCAAATAACACCACCATACACAGCTCATGTAATACCACCATACTCAGCTCATATAATACCAGCATACACAGCTCATATATTACCACTATACACAGTTCATATACCACTATACAGTGCTCAAATAATATCACAATACACAGATCATATAATACCACCATACACTGCTCATATAATAGTACCATACACAGCTCATATAATACCACCGTACACAGCTCATATAATACCACCGTACACAGCTCATATAATACCATACACAGCTCATATAATACCACCGTACACAGCTCATATAATACCACCGTACACAGCTCATATAATACCACCGTACACAGCTCATATAATACCACCATACACAGCTCATATAATACCACCATACAGAGCTCATATACCACCATACACAGCTCATATAATACCACCACACACAGCTCATATAATACCACCGTATACAGCTCATATAATACCACCGTATACAGCTCATATAATACCACCGTATACAGCTCATATAATACCACCGTACACAGCTCATATAATACCACCGTACACTGCTCATATAATACCACCGTACACAGCTCATATAATACCATACACAGCTCATATAATACCACCATACACAGCTCATATAATACCATACACAGCTCATATAATACCACCATACACTGCTCATATAATACCACCATACACTGCTCATATAATACCACCGTACACAGCTCATATAATACCACCGTACACAGCTCATATAATACCACCGTACACCGCTCATATAATACCATACACAGCTCGTATAATACCGCCATACACTGCTCATATAATACCACCATACACAGCTCATATAATACCACCGTACACAGCTCATATAATACCACCGTACACAGCTCATATAATACCATACACAGCTCATATAATACCACCGTACAGTGCTCATATAATACCACCGTACAGAGCTCATAGAACACCACCGTACACAGCTCATATAATACCAACATACACAGCTCATATAATATCCCCGTACACAGCTCATATAATACCAGCGTACACAGCTCATATAATACCATCATACACAGCTCATATAATACCACCATACAGTGCTCATATAATATCACCATACACTGCTCATATAATACCACAATACACAGCTTATATAATACCACCATACACAGCTTATATAATACCACCATACACAGCTCAAATAACACCACCATACACAGCTCATGTAATACCACCATACTCAGCTCATATAATACCAGCATACACAGTTCATATAATACCACTATACAGTGCTCAAATAATATCACCATACACAGCTCATATAATACCATCATACACTGCTCATATAATACCACCATACACAGCTCATATAATACCACCATACAGTGCTCATATAATACCACCATACACAGCTCATATAATACCACCATACACAGCTCATATAATACCACCATACACAGCTCATATAATACCACCATACACAGCTCATATAATACCACCATACAGTGCTCATATAATACCACTATACACAGTTCATATAATACCACCATACAGTGCTCATATAATACCACCATACACAGCTCATATAATACCACCATACAGCGCTCATATAATACCACCATACACAGCTCATATAATACCACCATACACTGCTCATATAATACCATCATACACTGCTCATATAATACCATCATACACAGATCATATAATATTACCATACACAGCTCATATAATACCACCATACACAGCTCATATAATACCACCATACACAGCTCATATAATACCACCATACACAGCTCATATAATACCACCATACACAGCTCATATAATACCACCATACACAGCTCATATAATACCACCATACACAGCTCATATAATACCACCATACACAGCTCATATAATACCACCATACACAGCTCATATAATAGCACCATACACCGCTCATATAATACCACCATACAGTACTCATATAATACCACCATACACAGCTCATATAATACCACCATACACCGCTCATATAATACCACCATACAGTGCTCATATAATACCACCATACAGTGCTCATATAATACCACCATACAGTGCTCATATAATACCACCATACACAGCACATATAATACCACCGTACAGTGCTCATATAATACCACCATACACAGCTCATATAATACCACCATACACTGCTCATATAATACCACCAATAATACCAGTGACAAAATAACAGCTCTACATATAAAGTAATCAAATAACAGTGCCACACTATCAGTATATACCAGCTTCATACATGCAGTCTCCATATAACCGCTCCATACACAGTGATCATATAGCAGTTCCATACATAGTCACCATATAACAGCTCTATACATAGTCATTATATAACCGCTCCATACATAGTCACCATAACAGCTCCATACATATAGTCACCATATAACAGCTCCCTATATACAGTCATTATATAACAGCTCCATACATACAGTCACCATATAACAGCTCCATACATACAGTCATTATATAACAGCTCCATACATACTGTCATTATATAACAGCTCCATACATACAGTCACCATATAACAGCTCCATACATAGTCACCATATAACAGCTCCATACATAGTCACCATATAACAGCTCTATACATACAGTCACCATATAACAGCTCTATACATACAGTCACCATATAACAGCTACATACATACATACAGTCACCATATAACAGCTCTATACATACAGTCACCATATAACAGCTCCATACATAGTCACCATATAACAGCTCCATACATAGTCACCATATAACAGCTCCATACATAGTCACCATATAACAGCTCTATACATACAGTCACCATATAACAGCTCCATACATACAGTCACCATATAACCGCTCCATACATACAGTCATTATATAACCGCTCCATACATATAGTCATCATATAACAACACTAAACCTAAACTCCCAGGATGCAGAGCACATGAGGTCTGTGCTCGGCCTGAGTTATGATTTGGGGGTCATTCAGCATTAATAAAGGTTAACAGTTTCTTAAGCCAAAGCCATAAGTGCATTGAACAGGAAGCAAAGGTCTAAAGAAACAAATGATGCATCCCCTTTCTTTGGTGTCCACTTCTGTGTTTAGCTAAAAATAAACTGCAACAAAAACGGCATCAAAACTACGTGTGTGATCCTGGCCCTACAGTGAAATATCTGAACGTTCTCTGCCTCAGGGATGGTAAAGGGGTTTCTGACCGCTGGGATCACTGGGTATGTGAAGTGCCACGGCTCCTGCTGAATTTTTCCCAGCACGGCTCCCAACTAGGCAGATCCTGCAATTTATCCCAGTATCATGTAAGGAGCTTCACAGGGACTATACTGAGGGGGCCTGAGATGCTTCATTCTCCTGATCACTCAGACCAAAGACCCCAAAATCAGCAAATGACAGCAAAACCAAGTGAGGAACCATCACACAGTTATGGGAAACCCCCCTCAATGTCCAATGTGTCCGGAATCTTCACATCTTCCTCTTTTCTAGCTCATGTTTGTAAAAGATTAACAAGTTATAAAACATTCCCTGTAACCATTACATGCAGATATCCCGGAAATCTCTCCATGTCCTTATCAGGACGTCTCCTCACTATCAGTACAATACAACTATCACCATACGAAAGAAAATACCCGGGTAATACCAGCTGTACATATATAATTATATACAGAAAATACCCAGGTTATACCAGCATGCCCCATATCACTTTATACAGGAAGATGTATAACTTATACCAGCTGTACATATATAATTATATACAGAAGATACCCAGGTTATACCAGCATGCTCCATATCACTATATACAAGAAGATGTATAACTTATACCAGCTGTACATATATAATTATATACAGAAGATACCCAGGTTATACCAGCATGCTCCATATCACTATATACAAGAAGATGTATAACATATACCAGCTGTACATATATAATTATATACAGAAGATACCCGGGTTATACCAGCATGCTCCATATCACTATACACAAGAAGATGTATAACTTATACCAGCTGTACATATATAATTATATACAGAAGATACCCAGGTTATACCAGCATGCTCCATATCACTATATACAGGAAGATGTATAACTTATACCAGCTGTATATATATAATTATATACAGAAGATACCCAGGTTATACCAGCATGCTCCATATCACTATATACAAGAAGATGTATAACTTATACCAGCTGTATATATATAATTATATACAGAAGATACCCAGGTTATACCAGCATGCTCCATATCACTATAAGCAAGATGATGTATAGCTTATACCAGCTGTACATATATAATTATATACAGAAGATACCCAGGTTATACCAGCATGCTCCATATCACTATATACAAGAAGATGTATAACTTATACCAGCTGTACATATATAATTATATACAGAAGATACCCAGGTTATACCAGCATGCTCCATATCACTATATACAAGAAGATGTATAACTTATACCAGCTGTACATATATAATTATATACAGAAGATACCCAGGTTATACCAGCATTCTCCATATCACTATATACAAGAAGATATATAACTTATACCAGCTGTACATATATAATTATATACATGGGATACCCAGGTTATACCAGCATGCTCCATATCACTATATACAGGAAGATGTATAACTTATACCAGCTGTACATATATAATTATATACAGAAGATACCCAGGTTATACCAGCATGCTCCATATCACTATATATAAGAAGATGTATAACTTATACCAGCTGTACATATCTAATTATATACAGAAGATACCCAGGTTATACCAGCATGCTCCATATCTCTATATACAAGAAGATGTATAACTTATACCAGCTGTACATATACAATTATATACAGAAGATGCCCAGGTTATACCAGCATGCTCCATATCACTATATACAAGAAGATGTATAACTTATACCAGCTGTACATATATAATTATATACAGAAGATACCCAGGTTATACCAGCATGCTCCATATCACTATATACAAGAAGATGTATAACTTATACCTGCTGTACATATATAATTATATACAGAAGATACCCAGGTTATACCAGCATGCTCCATATCACTATATACAAGAAGATGTATAACTTATACCAGCTGTACATATATAATTATATACAGAAGATACCCAGGTTATACCAGCATGCTCCATATCACTATATACAGGAAGATGTATAACTTATACCAGCTGTACATATATAATTATATACAGAAGATACCCAGGTTATACCACCATGCTCCATATCACTATATACAAGAAGATGTATAACTTATACCAGCCGTACATATATAATTATATACAGAAGATACCCAGGTTATACCTGCATGCTCCATATCACTATATACAGGAAGATGTATAACTTATACAAGCTGTACATATATAATTATATACAGAAGATACCCAGGTTATACCAACATGCTCCATATCACTATATACAAGAAGATGTATAACTTATACCAGCTGTACATATACAATTATATACAGAAGATACCCAGGTTATACCAGCATGCTCCATATCACTATATACAAGAAGATGTATAACTTATACCAGCTGTACATATATAATTATATACAGAAGATACCCAGGTTATACCAGCATGCTCCATATTACTATATACAAGAAGATGTATAACTTATACCAGCTGTACATATATAATTATATACAGAAGATACCCAGGTTATACCAGCATGCTCCATATCACTATATACAGGAAGATGTATAACTTATACCAGCTGTACATATATAATTATATACAGAAGATACCCAGGTTATACCAGCATGCTCCATATCACTATACACAAGAAGATATTATTGGAGGTTCTCAGTGTTTTACCTTTGTTGCCCCATTGAAAATATCCCGCAGACGTCTTGTATTGAAGTTATTTGATGACTTTAGTTCTTTGCTCTTCTCAGAAATGTTCCGCCACTGTCCTTACAAACTGGGAGAAAAGGAAACAATGTGTCGGCAGAATGACGTCACTGTGATTAAGAAATGAGCTCAGGAGAACGGATTTTGCAAAATGTGTGAAAATTTAAAGCGTCAGCTGATATTACACAACCTAATAATGTCCGTAAATGATGATGAGTTGGAGGGAAGGGGGGATCGTAGACACATTCCCCAATATTACAGCTACAAATCAGTCACTCAGCCCAGATCTTCCCACAAAGGGTCCTTCTGCTTTTAACTGCAACACCGAAGACTTTGTGTTTTAAATACATTTTTGTTTTGCCCTCTTCTTTAAAAATATTGTTTTGAACTGCATTTTTCCTAACAAATTTAAATTAATTGTAAGAATGGGGAAGCATTTTACTTATCTGGTAATTATCTATAGCCTGTATTATACTCCAGAGCTGCACTCACTATTCTGCTGGTGGAGTCACTGTGTACATACATTACATTACTTATCCTGAGTTACATCATGTATTATACTCCAGAGCTGCACTCACTATTCTGCTGGTGGAGTCACTGTGTACATACATTACATTACTTATCCTGTACTGATCCGTAGTTACATCATGTATTATACTCCAGAGCTGCACTCACTATTCTGCTGGTGGAGTCACTGTGTACATACATTACATTACTTATCCTTTACTGATCCTGAGTTACATCCTGTATTATACTGCAGAGCTGCACTCACTATTCTGCTGGTGGAGTCACTGTGTACATACATTACTTATCCTGTACTGATCCCGAGTTATATCCTGTATTATACTCCAGAGCTGCACTCACTATTTTGCTGGTAGAGTCACTGTGTAAATACATTACATTACTTATCCTGTACTGATCCTGAGTTATATCCTGTATTATACTCCAGAGCTGCACTCATTATTCTGCTGGTGTAGTCACTGTGTACATACATTACATTACTTATCCTATACTGATCCGGAGTTACATCCTGTATTATACTCCAGAGCTGCACTCACTATTCTGCTGGTGGAGTCACTGTGTACATACATTACATTACTTATCCTGTACTGATCCTGAGTTACATCCTGCATTATACTCCAGAGCTGCACTCACTATTCTGCTGGTGGAGTCACTGTGTACATACATTACATTACTTATCCTGTACTGATCCTGAGTTACATCCTGTATTATACTCCAGAGCTGCACTCACTATTCTGCTGGTGGAGTCACTGTGTACACACATTACATTACTTATCCTGTACTGATCCTGAGTTACATCCTGTATTATACTCCAGAGCTGCACTCACTATTCTGCTGGTGGAGTCACTGTGTACATTACATTACTTATCCTGTACTGATTCTGAGTTATATCCTGTATCATACTCCAGAGCTGCACTCACTATTCTGCTGGTGGAGTCACTGTGTACATACATTACATTACTTATCCTGTACTGATCCTGAGTTATATCCTGTATCATACTCCAGAGCTGCACTCACTATTCTGCTGGTGGAGTCACTGTGTACAGACATTACATTACTTATCCTGTACTGATCCTGAGTTACAGCTTTTACTATACTCTAGATGTTCATTCACTAATCACATTACTTATCTATCACTGATCGTTATCCCCGTTACATCCACTAGTAATTGTGAGCTATAAAATTTATTCGCTTAGATCTTTATATGTGATCTAATAGACAGTAGGAAGTTGTTACAAGATGGCAGTGGCCCCCGCTACCTCCTGGTCCCATATGCAGCTGCACAGGTTGCCGAAAAGAAGAGTCTGCCCTTGATAAAACGCATGTGTTTTTGCAGAGCGATTTTCAGCCGTGCGTCAAAATTCCTGACAAAACTGCACTGTGTGAACAGACCTTAACAACACCCACTGGACACCAGGGACGTTATTACTAATAAACGAAAATTTACAGAATTATAAACTACTAATGTTTCACTTCTTATCATTAGGTATGGAGACAAATTCCCAGTGATTAAAAGTTTCTATCAAAAAACAGATCATGTAAAAATCAGTTAATAAACTTTCTCTTCATCACAGATGTTCTAGATCAGATCAGCATGAACCTCTGTGCCGGCAAATGTAAAAAATCTATAATCACTGCACGCGAAACAGGCAGAAGCGGGTACAACAGAGAGAACACGATGCCGGGAAACACTGCTAATCATTTATAGAAAATAAGGATCATAAATATCACTGAGCATATTCTTGTATATAGGAGCAGTATTATAGAGTTATAATCTTGTATATAGGGGCAGTATTATAGTAGTTATATTCTTGTATATAGGGAGCAGTATTATAGTAGTTATATTCTTGTATATAGGAGCAGTATTATAGTAGTTATATTCTTGTATATATGAGCAGTATTATAGTAGTTATATTCTTGTATATAGGAGCAGTATTATAGTAGTTATATTCTTGTATATAGGAGCAGTATTATAGTAGTTATATTCTTGTATATAGGGAGCAGTATTATAGTAGTTATATTCTTGTATATAGGAGCAGTATTATAGTAGTTATATTCTTGTATATAGAGGCAGTATTATAGTAGTTATATTCTTGTATATATGAGCAGTATTATAGTAGTTATATTCTTGTATATAGGAGCAGTATTATAGAGTTATATTCTTGTATATAGAAGCAGTATTATAGTAGTTATATTCTTGTATATAGGGGTAGTATTATAGTAGTTATATTCTTGTATATAGGGGGCAGTATTATAGTAGTTATATTCTTGTATATAGGAGCAGTATTATAGTAGTTATATTCTTGTATATAGGGGGCAGTATTATAGTAGTTATATTCTTGTATATAGGAGCAGTATTATAGTAGTTATATTCTTGTATATAGGAGCAGTATTATAGTAGTTATATTCTTGTATATAGGGGGCAGTATTATAGTAGTTATATTCTTGTATATAGGGGCAGTATTATAGTAGTTATATTCTTGTATATAGGAGCAATATTATAGTAGTTATATTCTTGTATATAGGAGCAATATTATAGTAGTTATATTCTTGTATATAGGAGCAATATTATAGTAGTTATATTCTTGTATATAGGAGCAATATTATAGTAGTTATATTCTTGTATATAGGGGGCAGTATTATAGTAGTTATATTCTTGTATATATGAGCAGTATTATAGTAGTTATATTCTTGTGAATAGGAGCAGTATTATAGTAGTTATATTCTTATACATATGGGTCAGTATTATAGTAGTTATATTCTTGTATATAGGGAGCAGTATTATATTAGTTATATTCTTGTACATATGGGTCAGTATTATAGTAGATATATTCTTGTATATAGGGAGCAGTATTATAGTAGTTATATTCTTGTATTTAGGAGCAGTATTATAGTAGTTATATTCTTGTATATAGGGGGCAGTATTATAGTAGTTATATTCTTGTATATAGGGGGCAGTATTATAGTAGTTATATTCTTGTATATAGAGGGCAGTATTATAGTAGTTATATTCTTGTATATAGGGACAGTATTATAGTAGTTATATTCTTGTATATAGGAGCAGTATTATAGTAGTTATATTCTTGTATATAGGGGGCAGTATTATAGTAGTTATATTCTTATATATAGGGAGTAGTATTATAGTAGTTATATTCTTGTATATAGGAGCAGTTTTATAGTAGTTATATTCTTGTATATAGGAGCAGTATTATAGTAGTTATATTCTTGTATATAGGAGCAGCATTATAGTAGTTATATTCTTGTATACAGGGAGCAGTGTTATAGTAGTTATATTCTTGTATATAGGAGCAGTATTATAGTAGTTATATTCTTGTATATAGGGGGCAGTATTATAGTAGTTATATTCCTGTATATAGGAGCAGTGTTATAGTAGTTATATTCTTGTATATAGGAGCAGTATTATAGTAGTTATATTCTTGTATATAGGGGGCAGTATTATAGTAGTTATATTCTTGTCCATAGGAGAGGATAGACGTGTGCTTGTGAGCTCCCTGTTAGGACTATGCATGGCTTCTGACCCAGGTGGAGGGGAGGGGTCCTGGGCTGATGATCCTGGGAAAGCCCAGAGTCTGGAGTTTGGCCTGCAGCATGGAGATGGTGGAGGTGATGATCTGGAAATGGTGGCTGGTGAGTCAACTGAATCTCATGATGTTGGTGAATTGTGCACAAAAATGACAAAGAAAAATATCTTTAAAATGCAAGTTCGCAAATTGAGAACTGAAATTAACCAAGAGACTGATCCAAAGGCAAAGCTGATGAAATGTGAGTGTCTGGATGTTTGCACACGTGAGCTGGTGATATTGAAGGAGAGATTGCAGAAAGACTCATGCACAGTACCCAAAATAAAGAACTGGGCAATGGAGAACAAAAGGGAGACCAGAGCCCAAACTGTGAAGAGAAAAAATATCATTGCAAAAAAAGACACTGACTATAAGACTGTGTATAATATTGTGGAGCAGGGAAACCCTGGAAGATATGAGTGTGCAGTGGCTGGAAGATCACATCTCTCGTCATGTGTGGGGTCTGTGCAATCAGTCAACAAAAATGCTGCTAAAGCTGCAGAGAAATGTGTGCCAGCTGACGAGGGGTTAACTGCAGTAGGCTCTATGTGCAGTATTGATGAAGTGAATGCGAGTGGCACTCCTGGGAGTGAGCAAGAAAGTGCCTCATGTCCTGATATTATAAGTGAGACCTCGCTCAGCGCCGTGATTGACAGTCTGATATCTGATGAACCAGCGGCACAGGCTGAGGCGGACATTGCAGACCCTGTTCTGGAGGTTCAGCCGCCCGCAGTGTCAGTGAATGGAGTGCAGGTTACACAGCGATCAGGAACAGACACAGGAGGATCTGCAGTACAATCAGCTGAGGAGAGGTCCAGTCCTGACCCACCTGCTGACAGACCTCAGTACAGGAGACTGTTTTCCAGCGTCACAAGACCGACTAACCCCGCACCTCAGAGGAGGAACGCGGTCAGAATCAGGTACTCCGGACCAGAGGAAAACCTCCCCTCCAGACTCTACATTGGGAAAGTTTTGTTGAAGGAGTTTATGAAGTTTAAAGCTTCTGAGGTGTTCGCTCTGATCCACGTTCCCTCCAGCAGGAATTATGACATCAGTTTCAAGCTGCAATATAGTCTAGACTTATTCTGGAGTATTTATAACGATACAAAGGAGCACGCGATGTGGGAGCATCTACATGTCATCCAGCTGACTAAACCCCAGGTAGTCACCGCCACCGTCCTGTTCCAGTCTGAGGTGGTGGCTCTGGCAGATTTGCAGCACTGGTTGAGCAGATATTGTGAGGTGAAGAGACTGCCAACAAAGATCTATGATGAGGAGGAGATCTGGAATGGAGGATATTCTGTCAAGATCCAGCTGGTTCAGGAGAATGGAGTGACCAGACATCTGCCGCACTCCTTCTACCTGGGCTCGGAGAGAGGCGTATGTTACTACCCTGGTCAACCGCGACTGTGCCATAGATGTGGGGGCAGGCACCTGGCATTCAACTGTTCCCGTATTAAGTGCTCACTATGTGGTCAGTTTGGGCATGTGAAGGACGATTGTAAAGGACCTGTCATCTGTAACCTGTGCTTAGGACCTGGACATACATTCCGGGAGTGTCCACATGCAGAACATAATAAGGAGGAGACCTTTAAAGGAGCCATGGAGGAAGGATGGATATCTCCATATGTGTAGAGCCATGGAGCAGGAGGATATCTCCATATGTGTAGATATGACCCCAGAACCTGGAAGTCCCAGCGATGATGTGAGCCGAAGTACCAGAGACCCTGCTCCAGAGACGAATGTCCCATCTGTGGATGCTGCACAAGTGTCAGCAGCCACTGAAAATAGAGGTCATGCTAAAAGCAAAATATCCAGTCACTCTGTCACCAAACATCTGCCCGACACCAGTAAGGAACCAGCTGATCCAGCCGCAGCGACCAGTAAGGAACCAGCTGATCCAGCCGCAGCGACCAGTAAAAAAGCAGCTGGGCCAGCCGCAGTGACCAGTAAAAAACCAGCTGATCCAGCCGCAGCGGCCAGTAAAAAACCAGCTGATCCAGCCGCAGCGACCAGTAAAAAACCAGCTGGGCCAGCCGCAGCGAACAGTAAGGAACCAGCTGATCCAGCCGCAGCGACCAGTAAAAAACCAGCTGATCCAGCCGCAGCGGCCAGTAATAAACCAGCTGATCCAGCCGCAGTGACCAGTAAGGAACCAGCTGATCCAGCCGCAGCGACCAGTATCGATGAGGAGGGATTTCAGACGGTTAAAAGGAGAAGTAAAACAGATGATTCTTCTAGGAAAAAAATCACTGCTGCAAAGAAATCACCGGAGATTCCAGTGCTGGCGATAACTGGGGGACGTTACTGTGCGCTGGGAGAAGATGACCAGGAAGAAGAAGCAGAGATGGAGCAAGTCTCCTCACACATCCCAGATAACGAACCTCAGGATGAAGATGCTGACCCCCCAATGTTCCCCAAAAGATGGGGTGTTACAGGACATAGCAGTGGAAGAAGGAAAAAAAGTAGGAAAGACATGTAACCAGGATGAGGCTGAAAATCACATCCTATTAATGTGAACAGCGTGAAGAATAGGAGCAGGCGGCGGGCGATATTCCAGCGTCTGTCTGACAACAAAACCAATGTCCTCTTTATACAAGAGACTTATCTACAGAGTAATGTCCCTGCTGTGTCCCTGCAGTCACCACATCTAGTGGGACAGTGAAGCTCTTTGCTGCTGTATGGAGACTTCTACCCCGAACTCCGTTTATATCATAGAGGTTCACTATATGTCATAAATGTGGTGACCGTGTACCCTCTGTGGTGTGCGCGATGCTGCCCGGTCACCAATAAAGAAGAACTCTCCTGTAATACTGCTTAGAATAATATCATGAAAAATAGTTGAAACAATCTATACTGGCGCAATATTCATATATTATGGTTTGTTTAATGATTGTGACGTTATTAAGAGACATACGTTTATTTTCTTTATCTGTTATGAGTGTATTGCAAAGGTATTGTAATATTTTGTTGCAAGTTTTCAAATAAAAAAGATAATTATAGTAGTTATATTCTTGTATATAGGAGCAGTATTATAGTAGTTATATTCTTGTATATAGGGGGAGTATTATAGCAGTTATATTCTTGTATATAGGAGCAATATTATAGTAGTTATATTCTTGTATATAGGGTACAGTATTATAGTAGTTATATTCTTGTATATAGGGGGCAGTATTATAGTAGTTATATTCTTGTATATAGGAGCAGTATTATAGTAGTTATATTCTTGTATATAGGATCAGTATTATAGTAGTTATATTCTTGTATATAGGAGCATTATTATAGTAGTTATATTCTTGTATATAGGGGGCAGTATTATAGGAGTTATATTCTTGTATATAGGGGTAGTATTATAGTAGTTATATTCTTGTATATAGGAGCAGTATTATAGTAGTTATATTCTGGTATATAGGAGCAGTATTATAGTAGTTATATTCTTGTATATAGGAGCAGTATTATAGTAGTTATATTCTTGTATATAGGGGCAGTATTATAGGAGTTATATTCTTGTATATAGGGGCAGTATTATAGGAGTTATATTCTTGTATATAGGGGCAGTATTATAGGAGTTATATTCTTGTATATAGGAGCAGTATTATAGTAGTTATATTCTTGTATATAGGGGCAGTATTATAGTAGTTATATTCTTGTATATAGGGGCAGTATTATAGTAGTTATATTCTTGTATATAGGGGCAGTATAATAGTAGTTATATTCTTGTATATAGGGGGCAGTATTATAGTAGTTATATTCTTGTATATAGGGGGCAGTATTATAGTAGTTATATTCTTGTATATAGGAGCAGTATTATAGTAGTTATATTCTTGTATATAGGGGGCAGTATTATAGTAGTTATATTCTTGTATGTAGGAGCAGTATTATAGTAGTTATATTCTTGTATATAGGGGGCAGTATTATAGTAGTTATATTCTTGTATATAGAGGGCAGTATTATAGTAGTTATATTCTTATATATAGGAGCAGTATTATAGTAGTTATATTCTTGTATATAGGAGCAGTATTATAGTAGTTATATTCTTGTATATAGGAGCAGTATTATAGTAGTTATATTCTTGTATATAGGA
>NC_134691.1:345476762-345491762 GCF_050947455.1 Rhinoderma darwinii | reverse complement strand
ACACAGCTACATACATCCACATATACAGCTACATACATCCACATATACAGCTACATACATCCACATTCACAGCTACGTACATCCACATACACAGCTACATACATCCACATACACAGCTACATACATCCACATACACAGCTACATACATCCACTTACACAGCTATATACATCCAAATACACAGCTACATACATCCATATACACAGCTACATACATCCACATACACAGCTACATGCATCCACATACACAGGTCCATACTACATACATCCACATACACAGCTACATCCACACATACATCCACATACACAGCACATACTACATACATCCACATACACAGGTATATACTATATACATCCACATAATACATATATACACACACACACACACACACACACACACACACACACACACACACACACAGGTAAATACTACATACACCCACATACTACATACATCCACACATACATCCACAGCTACATACATCCACATACACAGCTACATACATCCACATACACATGTACATACTATATACATCCACATACTACATACATCCACACATACATCCACATACACAGCTACATACTACATACAATCACATACACAGCTACATACATCCACATACACAGCTACATACTGTATACATCCACATACATAGCTACATACACACATACATCCACATACACAGCTACTTACTACATACATCCACATACACAGCTACGTACTACATACATCCACAGCTACATACATCCACATACCCAGCTACAAACTACATACATCCACATACAGAGCTACATCCACACATACATCCACATGCACAGCTACATACATCCACAAACACAGGTACATAATTCATACATCCACAGATACATACTACATACATCCACATATATAGCTACATCCACAGCTACATACTACATACATACATAGGTACATACTACATACATCCACATACACAAGTGCATACTACATACATACATACACATTCACAGGTACCTAATACATACATACACAGGCACATACTACATACATCCACATACACAGCTACATACATCCACAAACACAGGCACACACTACATACATACACATATACATACTACATACATACACAGGTACATACTACATACATCCACATAGAAAGCTACATACTACATACATCCACATAGACAGGCACATACTACATACATCCACATAAACAGGTAAAAACAAAATACATCCACATAGACAGCTACATACTAAATACATCCACATACACAGGCAAATACTACACACACACACACACACACACACACACACACACATACATCCTTATGCACAGGTACATGAAGCATACATACACATAAACAGGTACATACTACATACATCCACATACATAACTACATACAACCACACACAGGCACATATTACATAAATCCACATACACAGCTAAATAACATCCACATATACAGGTACATACTACATACATCCACATACACAGATACATATTACATACATCCACATACACAGGTACATACTATATACATCCACATACACAGCTACATACTACATATATCCAAATACACAGGCACATACTACATACATCCACATACACAGGTAAATACAACAAACATCCACATACACAGGCACATACTACATACATCCACATACACAGGTACATACATCCACATGCACAGGTACATAATACATACATACATACATACACACACACACAGCTACCTACTACATACATCCACAGACACATACTACATACATCCACAACTACATACTACATACATACACATCCACAGGCACATACTACAGACATTCACAGCTAAATACAACATACATCCACATACACAGCTACATACATCCACATGCACAGCTTAATACTTCATAGATCCACATACACAGCTACATACTACATACAGCCACATACACAGCTACATACTACATACATCCACATCCACAGCTACATACTACATACATCCACAGCTACATACATCCACATACACAGGTACATACTACATACATCCACATACACAGCTACACACTACATACATCCACATACACAGGTACATACTATATACATCCACATACTGCATACATCCACAGCTACATACATCCACATACACAGCTACTTACCACATACACATTTACATACTATATACATCCACATACTACATACATCCACACATACATCCACATAAACAGCTACATACTACATACATTCACATACACAGCTACATACATCCACATACACAGCTACATACTAGATCTATCCACATACATAGCTACATACACACATACATCCATCCACAGCTACATACTACATATATCCACATACACAACTATGTACTACATACATCCACATCTATATACTACATACATCCACATACACAGCTACATACTACATACACCCATATACACAGCTACATACTACATACATCCACATACACAGGCATATACTACATACATCCACATACACAGGTCCATACTACATACATCCACATACACAGCTACATCCACACATACATCCACATACACAGCTACATACTACATACATCCACATACACAGGTACATAATTCATACATCCACATACACAGATACATACTACATACATCCACATATATAGCTACATCCACACATACATCCACATACATAGCTACATAATACATACGCACACACACACACACACACACACACACACACACACACACACACGTATATACTACACACATCCACATGCACAGGTACATACTACATACATCCACATACACAAGTGCATACTACATAAATACACACACATTCACAGGTACCTAATACATACATCCACATACACAGGAACATACTACATACATCCACAGCTACATACATCCACATACACAGGCACATACTACATGCATCCACATACACATATACATACTACATACATACACACACAGGTACATACTACATACATCCACATACACAGCTACATACTATATACATCCACATACACCGCTACATACATCCACATAAACAGGTACAAGTAAAAACAAAATACATACACAGGCACATACTACATACATCCACATAAACAGGTACAAGTAAAAACAAAATACATACACAGGCACATACTACATACATACACAGGTACATACATCCTTATGCACAGGTACATAAAGCATACATACACAGCTACATACTACATACATCCACATACATAGCTACATACTACATACAACCACACACAGGCACATAGTACATAAATCCACATTCACAGGTACATACTACATACATCCACATACACAGGTAAATACATCCACATGCTCAGGTACATAATACATACATCCACATACACAGGTAAATACATCCACATGCTCAGGTACATAATACATACATCCACATCCACAGCTACCTACTACATACATCCACATACACAGGCACATACTACATACAGCCACATACACAGCTACGTACTACATACATCCACATCCACAACTACATACTACAGACATTCACAGGTAAATACAACATACATCCACATACACAGGCACATACTACATACATCCACATACACAGGTACATACATCCACATGCACAGGTACAGGTACATAATACATACATCCACATACACAGCTACATACTACATACATCCACATACACAGCTACATACTACATACATCCACAGCTGCATACCACATACATCCACATACACAGCTACATCCACACATACATCCACATACACAGGCACATACTACAGACATCCACATACACACACGTATACTACATATATACACAGGTACATACATACATACATACACACACACACACACACACACACACACACACACACACACACACACACATATACTACATGCATGTGTACACACACACACACACACACACACACACACACACACTACATACATCCACATACACAACAACTTACATTCATATACACAGGTACATACTACACACACACACACACACACACACACACACACACACACACACACTACATACATCCACATACACTCATATATACTACATACACAGCTACTTACTACATACATCCACAAACACAGCTACATACATCCACTTACACAGCTACATACATCCACATACACAGCTACATACATCCATATACACAGCTACATACATCCACATACACAGCTACATACATCCACATACACAGCTACATACATCCACATACACAGCTACATACTACATACATCCACAGCTACATACTTCCACATACACCGCTACATACTACATACATCCACATACACAGCTACATACTACATGCATCCACATACACAGGCACATACTACATGCATCCACATACACAGGTCCATACTACATACATCCACATACACAGCTACATCCACACATACATCCACATACACAGCTACATACTACATACATCCACATACACAGGTATATACATCCACACACAGGTAAATACTACATACATCCACATACTACATACATCCACACATACATCCACAGCTACATACATCCACATGCACATACTATATACATCCACATACTACATACATCCACACATACATCCACATACACAGCTACATACTACATACAATCACATACACAGGTACATAATTCATACATCCACATACACAGCTACATACTACATACAATCACATACACAGGTACATAATTCATACATCCACATACACAGCTACATACATCCACATACACAGCTACATACATCCACATACTATAACTAATGGTCTCCAAAAGCATACAGTGTTATTGGGCTAGGTGTTGTTCCAAGGAACATCCTCCCACATCTATCAATGAGGCAACTCTATGATACATATATTAATACTTAGAAGGAACAGAGTCTGTAGCCAGTATATAATCGAAAGATATCAATACAAAACTTTATTTAAATATACACAATAACAAACATTAAAAAAGGCATAGTAATAGGAGAAACTCAATCACAAGATGACATAGAGACGCATCAGGAGAGCCAAGGTAAGTATAGAAAAACCTTTTAAATTATGGGTTCAGAGTAAAACTAACATTAGTGTGACATAAACTAGTTAGGTCTATTTATATATTTTGATGCTGTTAAAGGGCATAAATGGTCACAAGAACAGGCATCAGATGAAAGAAGTAATGGGTCTAAACAAGACCCTATGTGAGCAGTTACTAAAATAGTCTTACCCATAGAGAATCCTTGGCTGAGTCCCGATGGTCACTGTGTGCGCCCCGACGCGTGTTTCACGAATGTCCGCTTCCTCAAGGGAATTAGCTACATACACACATACATCCACATACACAGCTACTTACTACATACATCCACAAACACAGCTACTTACTACATACATCCACATACACAGCTACGTACTACATACATCCACATACACAGCTACGTACTACATACATCCACATACACAGCTACGTACTACATACATCCACATACACAGCTACGTACTACATACATCCACATACACCGCTACATACATCCACATACCCAGCTACAAACTACATACATCCACATACAGAGCTACATCCACACATACATCCACATCCACATACACAGCTACATACATCCACAAACACAGGTACATAATTCATACATCCACATACACAGATACATACTACATACATCCACATATATAGCTACATAATACATACATACATAGGTACATACTACACACATCCACATCCACAGGTACATACTACATACATCCACATACACAAGTGCATACTACATACATACATACACATTCACAGGTACCTAATACATACATCCACATACACAGGCACATACTACATACATACACAGCTACATACATCCACAAACACAGGCACACACTACATACATACACATATACATACTACATACATACACAGGTACATACTACATACATCCATATAGACAGGCACATACTACATACATCCACATAGACAGGCACATACTACATACATCCACATAAACAGGTAAAAACAAAATACATCCACATAGACCGCTACATACTAAATACATCCACATACACAGGCACATACTACATACACACACACACACACACACACACACACACACACACACACACACACACACACACACACACACACAGGTACATACATCCTTATGCACAGGTACATAAAGCATACATACACATACATAGCTACATACTACATACAACCACACACAGGCACATATTACATCCACATACACAGCTAAATACATCCACATACACAGGTACATACTACATACATCCACATACACAGATACATATTACATACATCCACATACACAGGTACATACTATATACATCCACATATACATCCACATACACAGCTACATACTACATATATCCACATACACAGGCACATACTACATACATCCACATACACAGGTAAATACAACAAACATCCACATACACAGGCACATACTACATACATCCACATACACAGCTACATACTACATACATCCACATACACAGCTACATACATCCACATACACAGCTACATACATCCACAGGTACATACTAAATACATCCACATACACAGCTACACACTACATACATCCATATACACAGCTACATACTACATACACCCATATACACAGCTACATACTACATACATCCACATACACAGGTACATACTATATACATCCACATACTGCATACATGCACACATACATCCACAGCTACACAGGTACATACATCCACATGCACAGGTACATAATACATACATACATACATACACAGCTACCTACTACATACATCCATATACACAGGCACATACTACATACATACACATCCACAGGCACATACTACAGACATTCACAGGTAAATACAACATACATCCACATACACAGCTACATACATCCACATGCACAGCTACATACTTCATAGATCCACATACACCGCTACATACTACATACAGCCACATACACAGCTACATACTACATACATCCACATACACAGCTACATACTACATACATCCACAGCTACATACATCCACATACACAGCTACATACTACATACATCCACAGGTACATACTACATACATCCACATACACAGCTACACACTACATACATCCATATACACAGCTACATACTACATACACCCATATACACAGCTACATACTACATACATCCACATACACAGGTACATACTATATACATCCACATACTGCATACATGCACACATACATCCACAGCTACATACATCCACATACACAGCTACATACCACATACACATATACATACTACATACATCCACATACTACATACATCCACACATACATCCACATAAACAGCTACATACTACATACATTCACATAAACAGCTACATACTAGATCCATCCACATACATGGCTACATACACACATACATCCACATACACAGCTACATACTACATACATTCACATAAACAGCTACATACATCCACATACACAGCTACATACTAGATCCATCCACATACATAGCTACATACACACATACATCCACATACACAGCTACATACTACATACATCCACATACACAGCTACATATATCCACATACACAACTATGTACTACATACATCCACATCCACATCTATATACTACATACATCCACATACACAGCGACATACTACATAAACCCATATACACAGCTACATACAACATACATCCACATACACAGGCATATACTACATACATCCACATACACAGGTCCATACTACATACATCCACATACACAGCTACATCCACACATACATCCACATACACAGCTACATACTACATACATCCACATACACAGGTACATAATTCATACATCCACATACACAGATACATACTACATACATCCACATATATAGCTACATCCACAAATACATCCACATACATAGCTACATCATACATACACACACACACACACACACACACACACACACACACACACACACACACACACACACACACACACACACGCGCACGCAGACGCACACACAGGTACATACTACACACATCCACATACACAGCTACATACTACATACATCCACATACACAGGAACATACTACATACATCCACATACACAGCTATATGCTACATACATCCACATACACAGGCACATACTACATACATCCACATCCACATATACATACTACATACATGCACACACAGGTACATACTACATACATCCACATACACAGCTACATACTACATACATCCACACAGACAGGCACATACTACATACATCCACATAAACAGGTACAATTAAAAACAAAATACATCCACATACACAGGCACATACTACATACATACACAGGTACATACATCCTTATGCACAGGTACATAAAGCATACATACACATACACAGCTACATACTACATACATCTACATACATAGCTACATACTACATACAACCACACACAGGCACATATTACATAAATCCACATTCACAGCTACATACTACATACATCCACATACACAGGTACATACTACATACATCCACATACACAGATACATATTACATACATCCACATACACAGGTACATACTATATACATCCACATACACCGCTACATACTACATACATCCACATACACAGGCACATACTACATACATCCACATACACAGGTACATACATCCACATGCTCAGGTACATAATACATACATCCACATCCACAGCTACCTACTACATACATCCACATACACAGGCACATACTACATACATCCACATCCACAACTACATACTACAGACATTCACAGGTAAATACAACATACATTCACATACACAGGCACATACTACATACATCCACATACACAGGTACATACATCCACATGCACAGGTACATAATACATACATCCACATACACAGCTACATACTACATACATCCACATACACAGCTACATACTACATACAGCCACATACACAGCTACATACTACATACATCCACAGCTGCATACCACATACATCCACATACACAGCTACATCCACATACACAGGCACATACTACAGACATCCACATACACACACATGTATACTACATACATACACCGCTACATACTACATACATACACACACACACATATATTACATGCATGTGTACACACACACACATACACACACACATACATACTACATACATCCACATACACAACAACTTACATTCACATACACAGGTACATACTACACACACACACACACACACACACACACACACACACACTACATACATCCACATACACTCATATATACTACATACACAGCTGCTTACTCCATACATCCACAAACACAGGTACATACTACAAACCAACACACACACACACACACACACACACACACACACACACACACACACACACACACACACTACATACATCCACATACAAACACATAAATACGCCACACATACACCCACAGCTACATACTACATATATACACACACACACACACACACACACACACACACACACACACACACACACACACTCATATATACTACATACATCCACAGCTGCATACTACATACATCCACAACCACAGCTGCATACATCCACATACACAGGTACATACACACACACACACAGCTACATACTACATACATCCACATACACAGCTACATTCATCCACATACATCCACATACACAGCTACATACTACATACTTCCACATCCACAGCTACCTACTACATGCATACACATACTACATACATCCACATCCACAACTACATACTACAGACATTCACAGGTAAATACAACATACATTCACATACACAGGCACATACTACATACATCCACATACACAGGTACATACATCCACAGGTACATAATACATACATCCACATACACAGCTACATACTACATACATCCACATACACAGCTACATACTACATACAGCCACATACACAGCTACATACTACATACATCCACAGCTGCATACCACATACATCCACATACACAGCTACATCCACATACACAGGCACATACTACAGACATCCACATACACACACATGTATACTACATACATACACAGCTACATACTACATACATACACACACACACACACACACACACACACACACACATATATATTACATGCATGTGTACACACACACACACACACACACACACACACACACACACACACACACACACATACTACATACATCCACATACACAACAACTTACATTCACATACACAGGTACATACTACACACACACACACACACACACTACATACATCCACATACACTCATATATACTACATACACAGCTGCTTACTCCATACATCCACAAACACAGGTACATACTACAAACCAACACACACACACACACTACATACATCCACATACAAACACATAAATACGCCACACATTCACCCACAGCTACATACTACATATATATACACACACACACACACACACACACACACACACACACACACACACTCATATATACTACATACATCCACAGCTGCATACTACATACATCCACATCTGCATACTACATACATCCACATCCGCATACTACATACATCCACATCCACAGCTGCATACTACATACATCCACATCCACAGCTGCATACATCCACAGCTGCATACTACATACATCCACATACACAGGTACATACATACACACACACACACACAGCTACATACTACATACATCCACATACACAGGTACATACATACACACACAGCTACATACTACATACATCCACATACACAGCTACATTCATCCACATACATCCACATACACAGCTACATACTACATACTTCCACATACACAGCTACTTACTACATACATCCACATACACCGCTACATACATCCACATACACCGCTACATACATCCACATACACAGCTACATACATCCACATACACAGCTACATACAGCTACAAACATCCACGTACATAGCTACATACTACATATATCCACATACACACACATATATAATTCATGCATACACACATATATTACACACACAGGTACATACTACATACATCCACATCCACAGCTGCATACTACATACATCCACAGCTGCATACTACATACATCCACATCCACAGCTGCATACATCCACAGCTGCATACTACATACATCCACATACACAGGTACATACATACACACACACACACAGCTACATACTACATACATCCACATACACAGGTACATACATACACACACACACACACACACAGCTACATACTACATACATCCACATACACAGCTACATTCATCCACATACATCCACATACACAGCTACATACTACATACTTCCACATACACAGCTACTTACTACATACATCCACATACACCGCTACATACATCCACATACACCGCTACATACATCCACATACACAGCTACATACATCCACATACACAGCTACATACAGCTACAAACATCCACGTACATAGCTACATACTACATATATCCACATACACACACATATATACTTCATGCATACACACATATATTACACACACAGGTACATACTACATACATCCACATACACAGATACATATTACATACATCCACATACACAGGTACATACTATATACATCCACATACACCGCTACATACTACATACATCCACATACACAGGCACATACTACATACATCCACATACACAGGTACATACATCCACATGCTCAGGTACATAATACATACATCCACATCCACAGCTACCTACTACATACATCCACATACACAGGCACATACTACATACATCCACATCTACATACTACAGACATTCACAGGTAAATACAACATACATTCACATACACAGGCACATACTACATACATCCACATACACAGGTACATACATCCACATGCACAGGTACATAATACATACATCCACATACACAGCTACATACTACATACCTCCACATACACAGCTACATACTACATACAGCCACATACACAGCTACATACTACATACATCCACATACACAGCTACATACTACATACATCCACAGCTACATACATCCACATACACAGGTACATACTACATACATCCACAGCTGCATACCACATACATCCACATACACAGCTACATCCACATACACAGGCACATACTACAGACATCCACATACACACACATGTATACTACATACATACACAGCTACATACTACATACATACACACACACACCCAGGTACATGCTACACACACACACACACACACACACACACACACACACACACACACTACATACATCCACATACACAACAACTTACATTCACATACACAGGTACATACTACACACACACACACACACACACACTACATACATCCACATACACTCATATATACTACATACACAGCTACTTACTCCATACATCCACAAACACAGGTACATACTACAAACCAACACACACACACACACACACACACACACACACACACACACACATACATCCACATACAAACACATAAATACGCCACACATACACCCACAGCTACATACTACATATATCCACACACACACACACACACACACACACACACACACACACACACACACACTCATATATACTACATACAGCCACATCCACAGCTGCATACTACATACATCCACATCTACAGCTGCATACATCCACAGCTGCATACTACATACATCCACATACACAGGTACATACATACACACACACAAACACAGCTACATACTACATACATCCACATACACAGCTACATTCATCCACATACACAGCTACATACATCCACATACACAGCTACATACATCCACATACACAGCTACATACTACATACTTCCACATACACAGCTACATACTACATACATCCACATACACAGCTACATACATCCACATACACAGCTACATACTACATACTTCCACATACACAGCTACTTACTACATACATCCACATACACAGCTACATACATCCACGTACACAGCTACATACATCCACATACACAGCTACATTCATCCACATACACAGCTACATACATCCACATACACAGCTACATACATCCACATACACAGATACATACTACATACTTCCACATACACAGCTACATACTACATACATCCACATACACAGCTACATACTACATACTTCCACATACACAGCTACTTACTACATACATCCACATACACAGCTACATACATCCACGTACACAGCTACATACTACATATATCCACATACACAGCTAGACTCTACATACACACACACAGCTTTCAATACACCACCCAAATCATTGATTTTTTTGGAACTGAAGGTAAGAGGCTAGTTTGTAATGGATCTGGATTTTGTGTATTTAGGCAAATAAACTTGTTTTATTCTCGTGAACATTGTTACAGATGATTTGAGCTTTGATTTCCTTCCGTTTTTCTCTCATCCGTTATCCTTTTAGCGGTGATCACAGCGGGGTACACGCCGGGCGTCCTGTGCGTCACTTGTCTAAAGTTTCCGCTCTGATTGCGGCCACTTCTTGTAGAAATTCCCGGAGGTGATTTTATCTCGTACCCTGCGCGTCTCGAACATCCCGTCCAGATCATCCCAAAGCAGTTACTTAGGATTGTAATCAGGAATCTGGGGTGACCGGCCGTGTTCTTCAGCGCCTGTTCTCATTCTTTTGACTGAACTTTTTGCAGGCAGGAGGTTTATTTGCTTTGGTCGTCATCCTGCGATGAAACACAAACCAATAAGACGGGTGCCGGAATGAATGGCGCCGGGATGTAGTGGGAGAACTTGGGATCCATGACTTCAATCCTCAACACCTCCGAAACATCCCGAAACAGTAAAGTTCACCTGTCACATGACAAACGAGATTTCACCTCTTGACCCCAATACCTAAAACATTCGGTTTGTCTGTGAAAAGAACCTTCTTCCTCTGACTCCTGGTCCAGCTCCGGTACTTTTTAGCCCACAATCGCCCCTTGTTTTTATTAATGGACCTAAGCCGCGGTTTTCAGGCTGCAACACATCCCCCCCCCCCCTCCCGCCACCGTCTACAAGGCGGCGTTTGACAGTCGTGATTGACACGTTTTTCTTCCTCGTTTCCATCAGAGCCGCACGGATCTGACCGGCTGTATTGAATCTGTCCCGTTTAGAACAATCTGATAAATTTGTCCTCCTGTTTTGTGGTCACGTGTCTAGGTCGCGGGTGATCACGTACATTCTTGAGGGTTCACTGCACGCCACCAAGAGAAACCTTCTCCTGGCGAGCGATTTCCCGTAGACTATGCCCTGAATTTGTCAAGGTGACTATGGCAGATCGCTTTTCACTTGATATCTCCTTCTTGGGAGACATTTACGAGACCACGTCACACTGGATCACATCGGATCACACCGGATCACAATACAAGGAGAAGCCAGAGCTCTGTCACTGTGTACAGGGGGGATTAGAAACCTGTGTAAAAAAGAAACTGTCTTTGTTGCCCATAGTAACCAATCACAGTGCAGCTTTCATTTCATATTCTGCTCTTCAAAAATGAAAGCTGTGCTGTGATTGGTTCCTATGGGCAATAAAGTCAGTTTCTCTTTTACACAGGATTCACAGCCCCGTTTCTTCAATAACGACAGTCTTCATGGATATTTCTATAAATTATGTATAGAGACGATGCCTGCGAACTCCCCCCCCCCCCAATCTATATAGAACACGTCCACTTCTTATTTCATCACAGTCCTTGTTGCTATCATTGTACACAGGACGGATCATCAATAAGGTCTAATAGGTCATTTGTGAATCATCCCATAAGAAATAGATCCTAGTGGCAAGTGATTGGCTCCAAATGGGGATGTTTCTGCTGGACCTTTAAAGCCCATTATTGTGTTAGAGCCTGGGCCCCCGCAGGATCCTCCGGGTGTCTGGTGGGCGGTCTGACCCTCTCTGCGAGCGCCAAAGGTGTTTAGAACAGGAGATAGACTCCTTTCTGTGCAAAACACACATAGCACCAGGGGCGGACAGACCATTGGTGCAACCCGTACAGCTGCACAGGGGCCCAGTAGGTGAGGGGCCACTGTCACCTTGGAGAAGTCGTCTTCTGTCTTTTAGATTGCATGTAAGTGCTGGAGATAATAGACTTTATGGTTAACAATTACAGAGACCTAGAC
>NC_134691.1:345422133-345476562 GCF_050947455.1 Rhinoderma darwinii | reverse complement strand
GATATTCCACATGTAGCATCCGGTCCTGATCTATGACCAGCGCAGCACAAACCCGCGTTACCCGGATGATATAAAGGCGCCACCTGCTGGCCACAACATAGTCTGCAATACACCATGCTAACCATCCTGGCAGATCCGTTATCACAGCGCCGACATTCAGCGCAAATCACATGACTGCAGCCGGGGGAGGATTCTGGGAATTGACATTAACTTCATCCATCTGATAAAACGCTTCACATTCTTGTCTTTATTTAAAGGGGAATGAACCTCATATCTGCGACTTACAGACAGTCTGGGTGGACACCACATTGAAGCAAAAATCTGAACTGAACAGGTAAGAGATCGGGCGGCAGGTATTCAAATCATTCTTAAAGGGAAAGCACACCGGCAATCAGATATTTTAGAGAGGAGAAGAAAACAGGAGAATACAATCTATTGTTCTCTGTTATCAGACATGTCAGGCTGGGGAGGATGACTGTAGGACAGGTGAATACAATCTATTGTTCTCTGTTATCAGACATGTCAGGCTGGGGAAGGATGACTGTAGGACAGGTGAATACAATCTATTGTTCTCTGTTATCAGACATGTCAGGCTGGGAGAGGATGAGTGTAGGACAGGTGAATACAATCTATTGTTCTCTGTTATCAGACATGTCAGCCTGGGGGAGGATGACTGTAGGACAGGTGAATACAATCTATTGTTCTCTGTTATCAGACATGTCAGGCTGGGGGAGGATGACTGTAGGACAGGTGAACACAATCTATTGTTCTCTGTTATCAGACATGTCAGGCTGGGGAAGGATGACTGTAGGACAGGTGAATACAATCTATTGTTCTCTGTTATCAGACATGTCAGGCTGGGGGAGGATGACTGTAGGACAGGTGAATACAATCTATTGTTCTCTGTTATCAGACGTGTCAGGCTGGGGGGGATGACTGTAGGACAGGTGAATACAATCTATTGTTCTCTGTTATCAGTCATGTCAGGCTGGGGGAGGATGACTGTAGGACAGGTGAATACAATCTATTGTTCTCTGTTATCAGACATGTCAGGCTGGGGGAGGATGACTGTAGGACAGGTGAATACAATCTATTGTTCTCTGTTATCAGACATGCCAGGCTGGGGAGGATGACTGTAGGACAGGTGAATACAATCTATTGTTCTCTGTTATCAGACATGGCAGGCTGGGGGAGGATGACTGTAGGACAGGTGAATACAATCTATTGTTCTCTGTTATCAGACATGCCAGGCTGGGGAGGATGACTGTAGGACAGGTGAATACAATCTATTGTTCTCTGTTATCAGACATGTCAGGCTGGGGGAGGATGACTGTAGGACAGGTGAATACAATCTATTTTTCTCTGTTATCAGACATGCCAGGCTGGGGAGGATGACTGTAGGACAGGTGAATACAATCTATTGTTCTCTGTTATCAGACATGTCAGGCTGGGGGAGGATGACTGTAGGACAGGTGAATACAATCTATTGTTCTCTGTTATCAGACATGTCAGGCTGGGGGAGGATGACTGTAGGACAGGTGAATACAATCTATTGTTCTCTGTTATCAGACATGTCAGGCTGGGGGAGGATGACTGTAGGACAGGTGAATACAATCTATTGTTCTCTGTTATCAGACATTTCAGGCTGGGGGGAGGATGACTGTAGGACAGGTGAATACAATCTATTGTTCTCTGTTATCAGACATGTCAGGCTGGGGGGAGGATGACTGCAGGACAGGTGAATACAATCTATTGTTCTCTGTTATCAGACATGTCAGGCTGGGGGAGGATGACTGTAGGACAGGTGAATACAATCTATTGTTCTCTGTTATCAGACATGTCAGGCTGGGGAGGATGACTGTAGGACAGGTGAATACAATCTATTGTTCTCTGTTATCAGACATGTCAGGCTGGGGGAGGATGACTGTAGGACAGGTGAATACAATCTATTGTTCTCTGTTATCAGACATGTCAGGCTGGGAGAGGATGCCTGTAGGAGAGGTGAATACAATCTATTGTTCTCTGTTATCAGACATGTCAGGTTGGGGGGAGGATGACTGTAGGACAGGAGAATACAATCTATTGTTCTCTGTTATCAGACATGTCAGGCTGGAGGAGGATGACTGTAGGACAGGTGATTACAATCTATTGTTCTCTGTTATCAGACATGTCAGGCTGGAGGAGGATGACTGTAGGACAGGTGAATACAATCTATTGTTCTCTGTTATCAGACATGTCAGTCTGGGGGAGGATGACTCTAGGACAGGTGAATACAATCTATTGTTCTCTGTTATCAGACATGTCAGGCTGGGGGAGGATGACTGTAGGACAGGTGAATACAATCTATTGTTCTCTGTTATCAGACATGTCAGGCTGGAGGAGGATAACTGTAGGACAGGTGAATACAATCTATTGTTCTCTGTTATCAGACATGTCAGGCTGGGGGAGGATAACTGTAGGACAGGTGAATACAATCTATTGTTCTCTGTTATCAGACATGTCAGGCTGGGGGAGGATAACTGTAGGACAGGTGAATACAATCTATTGTTCTCTGTTATCAGACATGTCAGACTGGGGGAGGATAACTGTAGGACAGGTGAATACAATCTATTGTTCTCTGTTATCAGACATGTCAGACTGGGGGAGGATAACTGTAGGACAGGTGAATACAATCTATTGTTCTCTGTTATCAGACATGTCAGGCTGGGGGAGGATGACTGTAGGACAGGTGATTACAATCTATTGTTCTCTGTTATCAGACATGTCAGGCTGGGAGAGGATGCCTGTAGGAGAGGTGAATACAATCTATTGTTCTCTGTTATCAGACATGTCAGGTTGGGGGGAGGATGACTGTAGGACAGGAGAATACAATCTATTGTTCTCTGTTATCAGACATGTCAGGCTGGAGGAGGATGACTGTAGGACAGGTGATTACAATCTATTGTTCTCTGTTATCAGACATGTCAGGCTGGAGGAGGATGACTGTAGGACAGGTGAATACAATCTATTGTTCTCTGTTATCAGACATGTCAGTCTGGGGGAGGATGACTCTAGGACAGGTGAATACAATCTATTGTTCTCTGTTATCAGACATGTCAGGCTGGGGGAGGATGACTGTAGGACAGGTGAATACAATCTATTGTTCTCTGTTATCAGACATGTCAGGCTGGAGGAGGATAACTGTAGGACAGGTGAATACAATCTATTGTTCTCTGTTATCAGACATGTCAGGCTGGGGGAGGATAACTGTAGGACAGGTGAATACAATCTATTGTTCTCTGTTATCAGACATGTCAGGCTGGGGGAGGATAACTGTAGGACAGGTGAATACAATCTATTGTTCTCTGTTATCAGACATGTCAGACTGGGGGAGGATAACTGTAGGACAGGTGAATACAATCTATTGTTCTCTGTTATCAGACATGTCAGACTGGGGGAGGATAACTGTAGGACAGGTGAATACAATCTATTGTTCTCTGTTATCAGACATGTCAGGCTGGGGGAGGATGACTGTAGGACAGGTGATTACAATCTATTGTTCTCTGTTGTCAGGCTGGGGGAGGATGACTGTAGGACAGGTAAATACAATCTATTGTTCTCTGTTATCAGACATGTCAGACTGGGGGAGGATGACTGTAGGACAGGTGAATACAATCTATTGTTCTCTGTTATCAGACATGTCAGGCTTGGGGAGGATGACTGTAGGACAGGTAAATACAATCTATTGTTCTCTGTTATCAGACATGTCAGGCTGGGGGAGGATGACTGTAGGACAGGTGATTACAATCTATTGTTCTCTGTTATCAGACATGTCAGGCTGGAGGAGGATGACTGTAGGACAGGTGAATACAATCTATTGTTCTCTGTTATCAGACATGTCAGGCTGGGGGAGGATGACTGTAGGACAGGTGATTACAATCTATTGTTCTCTGTTATCAGACATGTCAGGCTGGAGGAGGATGACTGTAGGACAGGTGAATACAATCTATTGTTCTCTGTTATCAGACATGTCAGTCTGGGGGAGGATGACTCTAGGACAGGTGAATACAATCTATTGTTCTCTGTTATCAGACATGTCAGGCTGGGGGGAGGATAACTGTAGGACAGGTGAATACAATCTATTGTTCTCTGTTATCAGACATGTCAGGCTGGGGGAGGATAACTGTAGGACAGGTGAATACAATCTATTGTTCTCTGTTATCAGACATGTCAGGCTGGGGGAGGATAACTGTAGGACAGGTGAATACAATCTATTGTTCTCTGTTATCAGACATGTCAGACTGGGGGAGGATAACTGTAGGACAGGTGAATACAATCTATTGTTCTCTGTTATCAGACATGTCAGACTGGGGGAGGATAACTGTAGGACAGGTGAATACAATCTATTGTTCTCTGTTATCAGACATGTCAGGCTGAGGCTCCACGTGGTGGCGTCTGGTATCCGTGTGACGGGACTGACGCTTGTTCTTTGTTGCAGCCACGTGTTGCGTATTGTGACGCCGGAGGAGAAGCTTTTCCTTTCCATGCGGGAGCAGCGACATCAGGTGACACAACCGTTTACTGCGCTCTGTACATTTATTTTGCATTTTAAAGGGATCGTCTACTCTAAAGTCTTCACCCTCGTGTAATGAAAAGTTCATCAATTCATTGCCACTGTCATAACCTCTGCTTGCTTTCAGTGATTATAGATATTATTGTTTACATTCAGAGACTGAAATATTGTCCTAACGCCTGATTCACACGAGCGCTGCGCATCGCGGACGTGGAAAACTGCAGTTTTTCACGTCCGATGTGCATCCGTGCTCATCGGTGTGGGACGCGATGTCACGCATCCCCCATAGTTGAGTCTATGGAGGGATGCGCGAAAATAACGGACATGTCCTATTTTCGCACGGACCCTTCACACGCTCCATTGAAACAACGACTGTGTGAACGGCCACATTGAATTACATAGGTCCGTGGGACGTTTGTGTGAATCAGGCCTAAATAAATCGTTTTCACAGCTGAGGGTTTGTTACAATTGTTTCCAGTCTGGACAATCCTCTGTGAGATAAACAGCCTGGACTCCAGACTGATACATTGTAACAAACTATCAGGACAGGAGAGAGATTTGTGCTGCCGATGTGTTTGCCTTACAGATGATTGTCTAGACTGGATACAACTGTAACAAACCCTCAGCTGTGAGAATTATTAGGTCTGTACAGGTTTTCATACTCCGGATGTAAATAAGTGTTCCCATTCACTAACCGCAAGCAGAGATCAAATATAAAAACACACAAATCTTTTAGAAAGTGGCAGAACTTTTCATTATAGAAGGAATGAGATCTATTTATGGAAGCCGGACCCGTGTTTTCTAACGTACTTTATTCTGTCACCATTTTTAAGATCTGTGCTTGTTGTCAGTTATTGGGAACATTTTATGTCATCATGTCCGGCTCACAGATGTGAGTTTGTTGCTATGTATCAGTGTAGGGCAGGAGAGAGATTTGAGAGCAGATCTAGGTCTCGATAGGTTTTCAGCTTCAAGAATGTTTCCAGTCATTGACAGCAAGTAATGCTCTTCAGTAATTCAGTCGTTGCTGTTTGCAGGCGGGAGGCGGACGTACAAACCGCAGCGGAGTTTATTTATTTGAGTCGTTTCTTTGCTGCAATTTTCGGAATCGTGTCAAAACTGCGGCGGTTTTTATTTTCGCTGATTTTACAAAAAACTTTTTTTTAACAAAAATATGGTGACAAAAACGACCCGTGTAAACACCGCCCAGCTGGGAACGCGTTTCGCCGAGATCGGCTGCATTATATTTTCTTAAAGGGACAGTTCCGGGAGGAGTTACTGCGGCGCCACCGTTTCGTGTTGTGGATGGGAAAGCAGAACATGATCAGCATTTGCGCGGCGCTGTAGATTCCATGGCGAGTTTTTCCTGACGTGTGAGCTCGTCGTTATATACAGATCCTCTAGTCACTGCTCAATCTGCTGCTCTGGTTGCAGGTGCTTTGGTCCTGGAAAATAAACCAACTGATACGGCAGAGTCTGGAGGGGACGCGGGATTTTCCTCTATGGGGAAGGACGGGAGAATCCAGCGACCCGCCGGCGTCCCGACTGTCCAAATACACGTATAGGAACGAGGGCAGATTTAAGAACGCCACGTACGAGGGAGACATGTCCTGGGGGAAACCTCACGGAAAGTGAGTAACACGCAGAGCACCCCAAAATCAAGAACCCCCAGTCCATGCAATAAGGCTGCCAATACATCTCCTTAAAGGGTTGCCACCCAGCTTTCCCAGACCCCTGAATGGCAGATCTGCCCAGTTCCTCGTTGGTACAGGGCACAGGATGTATCACTGCTGGATTGTGGGGTTTTGTTGTTCAGGAGTCTGGGAAAGCTGGGTGATAACCCTTTTAGAAGCTGTAACGGCGGCCATATTACTTCTCATCCTAAATGACGACTCGGGGAGTGAAAGGAAATAATAAAACGTATAAACACTTTCTCCCTTCCCCCGCAGGGGCACGCTGAAATGGCCAAGCGGACGCAATCACGTTGGGGATTTCAAATTCGGTCAAGAAGACGGGTAAAAAGCGAATCCGTTCTATAAACCGAATATAATCACAGACAAAGGATGACGGACAGAGGACAAGACAGGACACTGGGGTCTCAATATGCCGGCCCCCGTAACAGTGACAGCCACGGTGCCCCCGTAACAGTGACAGCCACGGTGCCCCCGTAACAGTGACAGCCACGGTGCCCCCGTAACAGGGACAGCCACGGTGCCCCCGTAACAGGGACAGCCACGGTGCCCCCGTAACAGGGACAGCCACGGTGCCCCCGTAACAGGGACAGCCACGGTGCCCCCGTAACAGGGACAGCCACGGTGCCCCCGTAACAGGGACAGGCACGGTGCCCCCGTAACAGGGACAGCCACAATGCACCCGTAACAGTGATAGCCACAGCGCCCCGATAACAGTGACCGCTACAGTGCAGCCACCAAAGTGATAGACCGCAGTGCCCCCATAACTATTCAGCACAGCAGGAATCTCCCAGGGAGAGTATTTTTAGAGAGGACAGAGAAGAGGTCGGGTGTCCCTAGAAATGATTGGGGTTCCCTGTGGGGTGACATTGTCAGTATCTGGGCCTCATTATACAGTTATTACGTCCTCAAAGCCGGAGCGGCGCTCATCCCACTCGTTGTCTTTCAGCTTTGGAATATGTCTGATCCCGGACTCGTCCCGCGACCGATACGACTGTTATAAATGTCACTGGCGGAGCGGCGCCATACACGGATATGGAATCTGTGAGTAAGTAAAAACGGGGATTTGATGGGGCTGCACAGGTACCGGGGCCCCCCACACAGGTACCGGGGCCCCCCACACAGGTATCGGGGCCCCCCACACGGGTATCGGGGTCCCCCACACGGGTATCGGGGTCCCCCACACGGGTATCGGGGTCCCCCACACGGGTATCGGGGTCCCCCACACGGGTATCGGGATCCCCCACACAGGTACCGTGGCCCCCACACAGATACCGGGGCCCCGCAGGCTCTGGGTTCAGTGTTCTGGGACCTTCTCATAGACTTTTATTATTCAGTTTCCAGATGATTTTGGTGGAAATTTTACAGGTTAAAAAGTCACGTTTCAAATTGCAGCAAAATTGGGATGAAAAGCGGTAAATGAACCGTTTATCAAGGCAAAGGTTAAAAATGGCGCCAATATTCGGCCGCTCATAACAGGCGCAAAAAGAATCCAAACAATCAGAAAACTGTAAATGCAGCCGCTTCACCGGGGGCCGTGCGGTTTAAATACATTTTGCGCAATTCTCACCAATTTACCTTTTCACTTTAACTGACAAAATGCGGCCTTTGTGTTTGAATTTCTCACCATTTTTAAGATCTTTGCTTGCTGTCAGTAAATGAGAACATTCTTGTTTACCTCCAGAAAAATAAAACCTGTGCTGACCTAATACTTTCACAGCTGAGGGTTTGTCACAATATAAGAATGTAACATATCAATGAAGGAGACTAGACATGGACCGCACATCCACTCTATACTATGATCAATTGCGGCTAGGCAAAATTATTACATATGAACGAGAGGTTCTTTGTGACATTTTGATCAAATTGTATGCCCGCCCACGTGACACTTCACGGCGACCTCTAAAATGTCACAAAGAACCTCTCGTTCATATGTAATAATTTTGCCTAGCCGCAATTGATCATAGTATAGAGTGGATGTGCGGTCCATGTCTAGTCTCCTTCATTGATAAGAATGTAACACATGCAGCAGGGGAGCCGGGCTCCGCACTGGGGCCACATGTATATGGAGGTTGTACGGACTCGGTGCTTCTCTGGGTTCCTCCTGGAGTCTCCACTTTTCCTTCATATTATCTGTGCGTCTGAGATGTAGAGTCCAGAAAATCCAGAATGTAACCACATGAGACTGATGAGGAAGTGGAGGAGGAGGATGAGGAAGTGGAGGAGGAGGAGGATGAGGAAGTGGAGGAGGAGGAGGAGGATAAGGAAGTGGAGGAGGAGGATGATAAGGAAGTGGAGGAGGAGGATGAGGAAGTGGAGGAGGAGGATGAGGAAGTGGAGGAGGAGGATGATAAGGAAGTGGAGGAGGAGGATGAGGAAGTGGAGGAGGAGGATGAGGAAGTGGAGGAGGAGGATGAGGAAGTGGAGGAGGAGGAGGAGGAAGTGGAGGAGGATGATGAGGAAGTGGATGAGGAAGTGGAGGAGGATGAGGAAGTGGCTTAGGATGAGGAAGTGGAGGAGGAGGATGAGGAGGAAGTGGAGGAGGAGGATGAGGAAGTGGAGGAGGATGAGGAAGTAGTGGTGGATGAGGAAGTGGAGGATGAGGAAGTGGAGGAGGAGGATGAGGAAGTGGAGGAGGAGGAGGATGAGGAAGTGGAGGAGGAGGAGGATGAGGAAGTGGAGGAGGAGGAGGATGAGGAAGTGGAGGAGGAGGATGATAAGGAAGTGGAGGAGGATGATGATAAGGAAGTTGAGGAGGAGGATGAGGAAGTGGAGGAGGAGGATGAGGAAGTGGAGGAGGAGGAGGAAGTGGAGGAGGATGATGAGGAAGTGGATGAGGAAGTGGAGGAGGATGAGGAAGTGGCTTAGGATGAGGAAGTGGAGGAGGAGGATGAGGAGGAAGTGGAGGAGGAGGATGAGGAAGTGGAGGAGGATGAGGAAGTAGTGGTGGATGAGGAAGTGGAGGATGAGGAAGTGGAGGATGAGGAAGTGGAGGATGTGGAGGATGAGGATGTGGAGGATGAGGATGTGGAGGATGAGGAAGTGGAGGATGAGGAAGTGGAGGATGAGGAGGATGAGAAAGTGGAGGAGGAGGAGGATGAGAAAGTGGTGGAGGAGGATGAGGAAGTGGTGGAGGAGGAGTAAGTGGAGTATGATGATGAGGAAGTTGAGGAGGATGATGAGGAAGTTGAGGAGGATGCTGATGATGATGAGGAAGTGGAGGAGAATGAGGAAGTGGAGGATGAGGAAGTGGAGGAGCATGATGATTACTATGGTGATGAGGAGGATGGTGATGAGGAGGATAGTGATGATGATGAGCAGGATGGTGATGAGCAGCACGATGATTACTACAGTGGTGATGATGAGGATGATGATTACTACGGTGATGAGGAGGATGGTGATGATAAGGATGATGATTACTACAGTGGTGATGAGGACGATGGTGATGAGGATGATTACTACGGTGATGAGGAGGATGATGATGATGAGCAGGATGGTGATGATGAGCAGGATGATTACTACAGTGGTGATGAGGACGATGGTGATGAGGATGATTACTACGGTGATGAGGAGGATGATGATGATGATGATTACTTCAGTGATGATGAGGATGATGATTACTACAGTGATGATGAGGATGATGATTACTACGGTGATGAGGAGTAGGCGGCTCCTGGGAACAGACCGCTTGCTGTCAGTAATACATGTTTGGGGGTGACCAGTACTATTGGGGTGTATCACGCGCCACGTCTGTATCTTGCAGGTATGCGGATG
The DNA here is from genome assembly GCF_050947455.1 of Rhinoderma darwinii. Taxonomy (NCBI): domain Eukaryota; kingdom Metazoa; phylum Chordata; class Amphibia; order Anura; family Rhinodermatidae; genus Rhinoderma; species Rhinoderma darwinii. The sequence continues at coordinate 345,466,545 of NC_134691.1, read as the reverse complement.
AGTCCGTGTATAAAGGTTACTTTAAGGATAACGTGCGACATGGATTTGGCGTCTTGGAGAACCAGCCGTCCACCACAAACTCCTGGAAATACACCGGAAACTGGGAGAGAGACAAGCGGTCGGGATATGGAGTCTGGGAAAGTTCAGACAAGTGAGTGACCCGGACGCAGGAGGCGCAGCGTTCTATTCTGTCCATTACTAATTATTCTGTGTCTTCTATGTGGCAAGATATAAGGTGGGATCCACAGCTTTGTACATCCTGCGCTTCCTGGTTCACGCATAAAAGTGCAGAGCTACAGAAAAAATAACACACAGGGTTAAAAGTAAGAGAGCCATTGGGTCTGTAGAAAACACTGCAGAAGAGCATGCTACATCCAGACAGAAAAAGTCCTACAGCCTAAGGCTGGATTCACACGAACGTTGGGTTTATGCGCGCGTGAAAAACGCGCCGTTTCGGTTGCGTTGGAGTTGCGTGTGGCATCCATTTGGGCAGAGTGATAGCGTATTTAACGCGCGTATGGCATGCGTTTTTTACGCGCGTCCAAACAACGGAGGGTGGAGTAATGGGGAGGCCAGCCTACAAAAAGACACCTTCTCCTACACCCGCTTGCTGTGAGCACATGTTCGCATCAAGATTTCACGTTACCGCACACTTTGGCCCGTGTTTGATGTTTTGGGTGGTTTTACAGGTTAAAAAGCTCCTATTGCTGCAGATGTCGGTGTAAACTGTGCGCATGTGCTCCGAAAGTGAAGCCACGTCCTGGTGTGTAGTTGTTTTGTCTGCTCAACTCATTTACATAGACTTAACAAGTGCTGCGTGAAAAACGCTGTGCGTACGGAGGTGCTTCCGTGTGCCCTGCGTTGTTTTCACGCACCCATTGACTTCAATGGGTGCGTGATGCGTTGAAAACGCTGAATCAACGGACATGTCGTGCCTTTTTGGCAACGGAGCAACGCTGCGCAAAAACCACGCACATGTCTGCACGGCCCCATAGACTAATATAGGTCCGGGCAACGCGCGTGAAAATCACGCACATGTCTGCACGGCCCCATAGACTAATATAGGTCCGGGCAACGCTGCGCAAAAACCACGCACATGTCTGCACGGCCCCATAGACTAATATAGGTCCGGGCAACGCGCGTGAAAATCACGCGCGTTGCACGCGCGTATTTTACGTTCGTCTGAATAAAGCCTAAGAGCTGACATGAAAACAAGCAGAATAGTGACTGCAGCTCTGGATGTGACTGGAGTACATTGAATGTAATTACAGTATTGTTGACATTGTATTTCCACAGCAGTGAGAGATACATCGGGATGTGGCAGGAGAACCAGAGACATGGCCTTGGCATCGTCCTTCTCAACACTGGGTCCTGTTATCAGGGGGTCTTCAACGCTAACAAACTGGTGGTACGTAACCGGAGTCTTATGTGTGGAGTTTATGACCACTATACTAATTTGCAATCCGCCGCCATTCTGTATGTAGTGAGCTCCCTCTAGTGGTGGCTGCAGAAATTAGAATGTTATCATGTAACTCTATAGGAGCTGTATATATCTGTATGTAGTGAGCTCCCTCTAGTGGAGGCTGCAGGCAGAAGAATGTTATGTAACTCTATGGGAGCTGTATATATCTGTATGTAGTGAGCTCCCTCTAGTGGTGACTGCAGGCAGCAGAATGTTATGTAACTCTATGGGAGCTGTATATATCTGTATGTAGTGAGCTCCCTCTAGTGGTGGCTGCAGGCAGCTGAATCTTATCATGTAACTCTATGGGAGCTGTATATATCTGTATGTAGTGAGCTCCCTCTAGTGGTGACTGCAGGCAGTTAAATATTATCATGTAACTCTATGGGAGCTGTATATATCTGTATGTAGTGAGCTCCGTCTAGTGGTGACTGCAGGCAGCAGAATGTTATCATGTAACTCTATGGGAGCTGTATATATCTGTATGTAGTGAGCTCCCTCTAGTGGAGGCTGCAGGCAGAAGAATATCATGTAACTCTATGGGAGCTGTATATATCTGTATGTAGTGAGCTCCACCTAGTGGTGGCTGCAGGCAGCAGAATCTTATAATGTGTGAATGAAAGCAGAGGGTTTGGAGCTCTGTATTAGTAAATTAAGCTCCTCCCCCTATAAAGATCTAGAATGAATGCTGTAAGGGACTGTCACCCGGTCACATAGTCCTTGTTTTATTCTCTGTTAGAGAAGCTGTTTTTCGGCCCCTAGTTAATAAACTCGCAGTTGTTGCTCTCGCAGTTATCAGACACCGGACTCCTCATTCTGCAGATGTTCTCACATTATAATTTGTCATTTTTCCAGGGTCCCGGCATCCTGATCACAGAGGACAACAGCTTATACGAGGGCGAGTTCACCAAGGAATGTCTCTTATCCGGAAAAGTTTGTGTCACACTGGAGTATTTAGTGTAATTCTGCCCCTGTCTTCCTGCCCCCATTTGGGCAGTTGTTGTTTTTTTTTCTTAATCGCAGTTTAATTATAGATAATTTTTCCCTAAAATCATAAAACATATTGGTGACAAGCACGGCTGCCATTGCTGTGCTCAGAAGGGTTGTCACCCAACTTTCCTCCTGGAAGGAATATAAACCTGCCTTCTCTCGTCTTCTGTGTCAGTCTCCACTGTAGTTATTGTATTCTATTCCTGAACCTTGAATAACTAACATAAAGGTCCCCCATCGTATAGAACGATCACTAGAACTGTTCTATCTGGATTTTTCATAGGGAAAACTCACTTTTGCTAATGGATTCACCCTGGTGGGAACATTCAATAAAACGGCGCAGAGCGGCCTGCAGACACACGGGGTCCTCAGCACGGCCACTGGATTCCAGGACGAAGTCCTGAAGAAAAAATTGTGAGTAATAATCAGTGTACGGAGAGATGATCTGACCTGGCGGTAAATGGTAAAGAAACATCAGCTACAAATCCTGTGAGCTGTGCGTGAAAGCATGAAAATCAGGAGACGTTACCCACAGAGTGCAAATAAACAGCGCCATCTAGTGGTCAGACCAACCACACATGAATATCAGGCGATATTACCCTCAGTAAAGTCATATAGCGCCATCTAGTGGTCAGACCAACCACACATGAATATCAGGCGATATTACCCTCAGTGCAGTCATATAGCGCCATCTAGTGGTCAGATCAACCACACATAAATATCTGAACATATTACTCATAGAGTGCAATAAATCAGCGTTATCTACTGGTCAGATCAACCACACATGAATATGAGGAGATATTACCCATAGAGTGACATCGAGTGGTCAAATTAATCAAACATGAATACCGGTATATTACCCATAGAGGTCCATAAAACAGCACCATCTAGTGGACAGATCAACCACCTATACCGTATTGTTCAGACTATAAGACGCAGTTTTTGGCAACAATAAATCTTGAAAAAAGGTCCCTGCGTCTTATAGTGTTATGACCACTTCTTACATAACCCCTTCTCGGCCAGTGATGTGCTAGCACATCATGGAGCGGGGAGGGGATGATATATGGAGTGGGGGGGGGGGATGATGTTTGGAGCAGAGCGGGCTCACGCGCTGAGCCCGCCCCATACACTGCAGGTGTCAGCAGCTGACACGCTGCTCTAACGGCCAGGAACAGTAATGGCGCTGTTCCTGGCCGTTTAACTAGTTAAATGCCGCGGTCAATAGCGAGCGCGACATTTATAGGGGTCTTCCCATAAAGGACATTTATGACGTATCCACAGGATCCACAGGATATGTTATAAATGGCAGATGTGGGTCCTATCTCTGAAATGGGGCCCCTAAAACTGCGTTCTATCTTACCCGGCTCTGCTGTCTCCCGGCCACTTTACTTTCTGGTTAGGTGGTCGGGAGTTACGAAAACCGCCGAGTGCTCGCTGAGATACGCAGTTTCCGGAACTCCCATAGAAGTGAATAGTAGTTACGGATACAGTGTGGCTCGCGTGCTACATTCACTACTATGGGAGTTACATAAACAGCGCAGCTCAGCAAGTTATGCTGTTTCCGTAACTCATCCGTGTATTGCAGCGTTTTGTATCTAATGATCGCTGGTTCAAGTCCCCCAGGGGAGCTAATAAAATGTGTAAAAAAAAAAGTTAGATAAACTTTCAGGAGTGTAAAAAAAATATTAAAAGTTAAAAAAAAAAAAAAACTTTTTTCCCCAAGCACAGTGTAAAAATAAGAAAAAATGAGTGAAATAGAAAGTGATAAAAAAAATTGTATGTATCAAACAATGGCTCAGAATGCGGTGAAACAGAACAAATGATTTTTTTTAACAAATAGCTTTTGCTTCTTAAAACTAGTAAAAGATGATTCCCCGCCCCCCCCCCCCCCCCTATTTTCTGTTATCTAAAACCTGGGTGCGTTTTATAGTCCGAAAAATGATTACCCATAGACTTCAATGAAACAGCGCCATCTAGTGGTGTGTTCTGGCAATAAATTGCTGAACATCAGAACACATTATTTATTCCAGATTATAATTTCCATAGATGATGACTTCTTCCCTCCGCACTTTCTTCTCCTGCAGTCAGTTTGGCGCTGGGTCGTTCCTGGTGGAGGAGCGCTGGCAGGGAATTTTTGAACAGTTTCAAAAATTCCTTGAATCTGGATGCAAAAGAGAAATGGAGGAATCTTTCCTGGGTTTTCACGTCAAGTCTAGCAAGAAGATGCAGAAGCCTCAGGAGTATTTGTTTTGTCAGAGGTGAGTGGGGCGTCTATACCACCCCCCCCCCCATACCTGCCCAATATCAGATATGCATGAGCTGCCGGGGTCCAGGTGGTTAGAGATTCAGCATTCAGTACAGGGGAAAATAGGGGGTGCGGAAACTGTGCCCCAATACCTGGGAAATGAAATAAGAGAAGTGTTATCAGGGGCAGGGAACCAATGACATCCTGCAACTGCACAGCAATGTCATCTCAAGTGTAAGAGTACACCCTATCTGAATTTTACAGCAGCACAGAGGATGTCAGACGATAAGGATCTTGTGGGCAGTAAAATAAAATATTACAATTGCTGTTTATAGGATAATGGAGAGACAAGTCTCCATTAAGATAGATCTTTTGGCTGGTCACAGCAGTGCAAAGTGTTTCAGGAAATGACGCTGAGAAGCATTTTAGATCTGGTATCGGATACAATTTTATGTGTTTTCTTAGGGACAATGAGATGGACTCGGGTCAGATTGAGGACTACATGAAGGGACTGATTCTGGAATCGGAGTCTTTACAGAGTTATCTGGGGAAGGTAAGACGCTGCCGTCTTTTTAGGGCGTTCCGGTGGAATTTAAAGGGACATTACACCCAGATGTTGTGGTAATTATTTGTAACAGAGGAAGATGATTGCTGATGTCCTAGTTTTATGATGAAATAGCGTACATCGTATTCACTCGAAATCCTTACCAAGCCTGGCCCTGCCCATGTGATGAGTGGCCCCTCCCACAATGGGGTCGGTCACATACATCTTACTGCTACACTGCACCCTTATGTGACCGAATGAGGATGGTGGACAATAGATATGACCGATCCTGTGCACATTGACCAGATCAGTCCCTTGGCAGCGAATGCCGGCTTCATAATTATGAGAAAATGGGTGTGGCTTGTGATGAATGTGGGTGTGGCTTATATTGCAATATTGTATATTCTTATTGCTTTTGTTTTCCATGCGGTTTCATTTCAGGCTTTTAACACTTCCCATCACCCACTGAAGACGGTTGTGAAGATGCTGCTGGTGGCGTTTCAGGCGACATACTCCGGTCTAGGAGCGAACCTCCATCTTCTGAGCATGGCGCAGGAGGAGATCAAGTACTATGCAAAGAAACTATGGGAGTTCTTCAGGTCTCTTCTCCTAATTCCCTTAACCTAATATGGGGCTGGCAAACTTTTCAGTGTTGGGGGCACCAATGGGTGGTGTCATTGCAATGAGGTCATCATCTGCGACTGGGCACCCCCAAACATAGCACATTAAACCAGGTCTAACGGGGTTAATACTACTATCCCTACATTCTAATGGGTTGAAATGAAATTCCTGGTGTCCAGATCAATCCCGGAGCGGTATCAGGTGCATGCACATAGCGCAAATGAAGCAGAGGCCAGTACACTACATATGCGCACAATGTCGCCGGACTCTTAATATTACTCCTGGTGTCTAGTGGGTTAATAGTATTACTCCTGGTGTCTAGTGGGTTAATAGTATTACTTCTGGTGTCTAGTGGGTTAATAATATTATTACTCCTGGTGTCTAGTGGGTTAATAGTATTATTACTCCTGGTGTCTAGTGGGTTAATAGTATTATTACTCCTGGTGTCTAGTGGGTTAATAGTATTACTCCTGGTGTCTAGTGGGTTAATAATATTATTACTCCTGGTGTCTAGTGGGTTAATAATAGTATTACTCCTGGTGTCTAGTGGGTTAATAGTATTACTCCTGGTGTCTAGTGGGTTAATAATATTATTACTCCTGGTGTCTAGTGGGTTAATCATAGTATTACTCCTGGTGTCTAGTGGGTTAATAGTATTACTCCTGGTGTCTAGTGGGTTAATAATATTATTACTCCTGGTGTCTAGTGGGTTAATAATAGTATTACTCCTGGTGTCTAGTGGGTTAATAATAGTATTACTCCTGGTGTCTAGTGGGTTAATAGTATTACTCCTGGTGTCTAGTGGGTTAATAATATTATTACTCCTGGTGTCTAGTGGGTTAATAATAGTATTACTCCTGGTGTCTAGTGGGTTAATAATAGTATTACTCCTGGTGTCTAGTGGGTTAATAATAGTATTACTCCTGGTGTCCAGTGGGTTAATAATAGTATTACTCCTGGTGTCTAGTGGGTTAATAATATTATTACTCCTGGTGTCTAGTGGGTTAATAATAGTATTACTCCTGGTGTCTAGTGGGTTAATAATATTATTACTCCTGGTGTCTAGTGGGTCAATAATATTATTACTCCTGGTGTCTAGTGGGTTAATAATATTACTCCTGGTGTCTCGTGGGTTAATATTACTATTATTGCTCATTCGCTATCCTCCTGTCTATTTATCAGAGCTTTACTCGCCATGTCATCAGAGAAAGGCGACAGATCCGTGTCCAGGGGGGCGGACGAAGAGGAGATGAGGTAATAATTAACCCTTTCAACCTTTTTGTTGAATATTTATCATAAAACTTCTCAACGTTTAAAATGTCTCATTTCTCAGTAAAGTCCTTCAATCCGGCATCTGATTGTGCAGCAATTCCCATAGTCCGGACCTGAATCCACAATCTTGTAAAACATAATTAGAAGATTCCTCTAAGGAACAGAATTTATCTACAAATGTCTCATTATATTTTGGGTGCCATCGATGCCGGAGTTTGTTTTCATTGTAATCATAATAAGATATATTGTCAAATTATTCTTTATTTTTTTTCCCTGTTTGTTTGAATATTTTTGGTTTATGATGTTTATTGGACTCTTCTTCAGTGAGGACCTGAACCCCTTCACCCTGATCCTCCCCGCCATCCTCCCCCGCTTTCAGCCAGACCTCTTCATGCTGTACATGCTGTATCGGCAGCAGGAGGACGCCCTCTACTGGCAGGGTATTGTGCGTCTGGGTCACCTGACTGACACTAAACTGCTGGAGTTTTTGGACGTACAGAAGTGAGTAGTGCCAGAGCCCCTTTCATACCCCCGCGGTCTGTACAGGGAGTCCTGCCCATATCATTACCATGTATTAGCAAGGTGGGGGGGGGGGGTCAATCTGTGCTGTGCCCCCGGTCTCCAGAGGCCCTACACCAGCCGAACAAGCATTCTATATGGTACACATGACAGTAATGACAATATATAAGACATTCAGGATCCGTGGCAAGCTGAGTGACATTATTGGAACTGTAAAGGCTGCAAATGGTGGTCATCCGGGGATAACAGAGAACAATAGATTGTATTCACCTGTCCTACAGTCATCCACCCCCAGCCTGACATGTCTGATAACAGAGAACAATAGATTGTATTCTCCTGTCCTACAGTCATCCTCTCCCAGCCTTCCATGTCTGATAACAGAGAACAATAGATTGTATTCACCTGTCCTACAGTCATCCTCCCCCAGCCTGACATGTCTGATAACAGAGAACAATAGATTATATTCACCTCTCCTACAGTCATCCTGTCCCAGCTTGACATGTCTGATAACAGAGAACAATAGATTGCATTCACCTGTCCTACAGTAATCCTCCCCCAGCCTGACATGTCTGATAACAGAGAACAATAGATTGTATTCACCTGTCCTACAGTCATCCTCCCCCAGCCTGACATGTCTGATAACAGAGAACAATAGATTGTATTCACCTGTCCAACAGTCATCCTCCCCAAGCCTGACATGTCTGATAACAGAGAACAATAGATTGTATTCACCTGTCCTACAGTCATCGTCCCCCAGCCTGACATGGCTGATAACAGAGAACAATAGATTGTATTCTCCTGTCCTACAGTCATCCTCTCCCAGCCTTCCATGTCTGATAACAGAGAACAATAGATTGTATTCACCTGTCCTACAGTCATCCTCCCCCAGACTGGCATGACTGATAACAGAGAACAATAGATTGCATTCACCTGTCCTACAGTAATCCTCCCCCAGCCTGACATGTCTGATAACAGAGAACAATAGATTGTATTCACCTGTCCTACAGTCATCCTCCCCCAGCCTGACATGTCTGATAACAGAGAACAATAGATTGTATTCACCTGTCCAACAGTCATCCTCCCCAAGCCTGACATGTCTGATAACAGAGAACAATAGATTGTATTCACCTGTCCTACAGTCATCCTCCCCCAGCCTGACATGGCTGATAACAGAGAACAATAGATTGTACTCTCCTGTCCTACAGTCATCCTCTCCCAGCCTTCCATGTCTGATAACAGAGAACAATAGATTGTATTCACCTGTCCTACAGTCATCCTCCCCCAGCCTGACATGTCTGATAACAGAGAACAATAGATTGTATTCACCTGTCCTACAGTCATCCTCTCCCAGCCTGACATGTCTGATAACAGAGAACAATAGATTGTATTCACCTGTCCTACAGTCATCCTCCCCCAGCCTGACATGTCTGATAACAGAGAACAATAGATTGTATTCACCTGTCCTACAGTCATCCTCTCCCAGCCTGACATGTCTGATAACAGAGAACAATAGATTGTATTCACCTGTCCTACAGTCATCCTCCCCCAGCCTGACATGTCTGATAACAGAGAACAATAGATTGTATTCACCTGTCCTACAGTCATCCTCTCCCCAGCCTGCCATGTCTGATAACAGAGAACAATAGATGGTATTCACCTGTCCTACAGTCATCCTCCCCCCAGCCTTACATATCTGATAACAGAGAACAATAGATTGTATTCCCCTGTCCTACAGTCATCCTCTCCCAGCCTGACATGTCTGATAGCAGAGAATAATAGATTGTATTCACCTGTCCTACAGTCATCCTCCCCAGCCTGACATGTCTGATAACAGAGAACAATAGATTGTATTCACCTGTCCTACAGTCATCCTCTCCCAGCCTGACATGTCTGATAACAGAGAACAATAGATTGTATTCACCTGTCCTACAGTCATCCTCCCCCAGCCTGACATGTCTGATAACAGAGAATAATAGATTGTATTCACCTGTCCTACAGTCATCCTCCCCCGGCCTGACATGTCTGATAACAGAGAACAATAGATTGTATTCCCCTGTCCTACAGTCATCCTCCCCCAGCCTGACATGTCTGATAACAGAGAACAATAGATTGTATTCACCTGTCCTACAGTCATCCTTCCCCAGCCTGACATGTCTGATAACAGAGAACAATAGATTGTATTCACCTGTCCTACAGTCATCCTCCCCCCAGCCTGACATGTCTGATAATAGAGAACAATAGATTGTATTCACCTGTCCTACAGTCATCCTCCCCCCAGCCTGACATGTCTGATAATAGAGAACAATAGATTGTATTCTCCTGTCCTACAGTCATCCTCTCCCAGCCTTCCATGTCTGATAACAGAGAACAATAGATTGTATTCACCTGTCCTACAGTCATCCTCCCCCCAGCCTGACATGTCTGATAACTGAGAACAATAGATTGTATTCTCCTGTCCTACAGTCATCCTCTCCCAGCCTGACATGTCTGATAACAGAGAACAATAGATTGTATTCACCTGTCCTACAGTCATCCTCCCCAGACTGACATGTCTGATAACAGAGAACAATAGATTGTATTCACCTGTCCTACAGTCATCCTCTCCCAGCCTGACATGTCTGATAACAGAGAACAATAGATTGTATTCACCTGTCCTACAGTCATCCTCCCCCAGCCTGACATGTCTGATAACAGAGAACAATAGATTGTATTCACCTGTCCTACAGTCATCCGACTCCAGCCTGACATGTCTGATAACAGAGAACAATAGATTGTATTCCCCTGTCCTACAGTCATCCTCTCCCAGCCTGACATGTCTGATAGCAGAGAATAATAGATTGTATTCACCTGTCCTACAGTCATCCTCCCCAGCCTGACATGTCTGATAACAGAGAACAATAGATTGTATTCACCTGTCCTACAGTCATCCTCTCCCAGCCTGACATGTCTGATAACAGAGAACAATAGATTGTATTCACCTGTCCTACAGTCATCCTCTCCCAGCCTGACATGTCTGATAACAGACAACAATAGATTGTATTCACCTGTCCTAGTCATCCGCCCCCAGCCTGACATGTCTGATAACAGAGAACAATAGATTGTAGTCATCTGTCCTACAGTCATCCTCCCCCAGCCTGACATGTCTGATAACAGAGAACAATAGATTGTATTCACCTGTTCTACAGTCATCCTCCCCCAGCCTGACATGTCTGATAACAGAGAACAATAGATTGTATTCACCTGTCCTACAGTCATCCTCCCCCAGCCTGACATGTCTGATAACAGAGAACAATAGATTGTATTCACCTGTCCTACAGTCATCCTCCCCCAGCCTGACATGTCTGATAACAGAGAGCAATAGATTGTATCCACCTGTCCTACAGTCATCCTCCCATCCTGACATGTCTGATAACAGAGAACAATAGATTGTATTCACCTGTCCTACAGTCATCCTCCCCCAGCCTGACATGTCTGATAACAGAGAACAATAGATTGTATTCACCTGTCCTACAGTCATCCTCCCCCAGCCTGACATGTCTGATAACAGAGAACAATAGATTGTATTCACCTGTCCTACAGTCATCCTCCCCCAGCCTGACATGTCTGATAACAGAGAACAATAGATTGTATTCACCTGTCCTACAGTCATCCTCCCCCAGCCTGACATGTCTGATAACAGAGAACAATAGATTGTATTCACCTGTCCTACAGTCATCCTCCCCCAGCCTGACATGTCTGATAACAGAGAACAATAGATTGTATTCTCCTGTCCTACAGTCATCCTCCTCCAGCCTGACATGTCTGATAACAGAGAACAATAGATTGTAGTCACCTGTCCTACAGTCATCCTCCCCCAGCCTGACATGTCTGATAACAGAGAACAATAGATTGTATTCACCTGTTCTACAGTCATCCTCCCCCAGCCTGACATGTCTGATAACAGAGAACAATAGATTGTATTCACCTGTCCTACAGTCATCCTCCCCCAGCCTGACATGTCTGATAACAGAGAACAATAGATTGTATTTACCTGTCCTACAGTCATCCTCCCCCAGCCTGACATGTCTGATAACAGAGAGCAATAGATTGTATCCACCTGTCCTACAGTCATCCTCCCATCCTGACATGTCTGATAACAGAGAACAATAGATTGTATTCACCTGTCCTACAGTCATCCTCCCCCAACCTGACATGTCTGATAACAGAGAACAATAGATTGTATTCACCTGTCCTACAGTCATCCTCCCCCAGCCTGACATGTCTGATAACAGAGAACAATAGATTGTATTCACCTGTCCTACAGTCATCCTCCCCCAGCCTGACATGTCTGATAACAGAGAACAATAGATTGTATTCACCTGTCCTACAGTCATCCTCCCCCAGCCTGACATGTCTGATAACAGAGAACAATAGATTGTATTCACCTGTCCTACAGTCATCCTCCCCCAGCCTGACATGTCTGATAACAGAGAACAATAGATTGTATTCACCTGTCCTACAGTCATCCTCCCCCAGCCTGACATGTCTGATAACAGAGAACAATAGATTGTAGTCACCTGTCCTACAGTCATCCTCCCCCAGCCTGACATGTCTGATAACAGAGAACAATAGATTGTATTCACCTCTCCTACAGTCATCCTCCCCCGGCCTGACATGTCTGATATTAGTGAACAATAGATTGTATTCACCTGTCCTACAGTCATCCTCCCCCAGCCTGACATGTCTGATATTAGAGAACAATAGATTGTATTCACCTGTCCTACAGTCATCCTCCCCCAGCCTGACATGTCTGATAACAGAGAACAATAGATTGTAGTCACCTGTCCTACAGTCATCCTCCCCCAGCCTGACATGTCTGATAACAGAGAACAATAGATTGTATTCACCTGTCCTACAGTCATCCTCCCCCAGCCTGACATGTCTGATAACAGAGAACAATAGATTGTATTCACCTGTCCTACAGTCATCCTCCCCCAGCCTGACATGTCTGATAACAGAGAACAATAGATTGTATTCACCTGTCCTACAGTCATCCTCCCCCAGCCTGACATGTCTGATAACAGAGAACAATAGATTGTATTCACCTGTCCTACAGTCATCCTCCCCCAGCCTGACATGTCTGATAACAGAGAACAATAGATTGTATTCTCCTGTCCTACAGTCATCCTCCTCCAGCCTGACATGTCTGATAACAGAGAACAATAGATTGTAGTCACCTGTCCTACAGTCATCCTCCCCCAGCCTGACATGTCTGATAACAGAGAACAATAGATTGTATTCACCTGTTCTACAGTCATCCTCCCCCAGCCTGACATGTCTGATAACAGAGAACAATAGATTGTATTCACCTGTCCTACAGTCATCCTCCCCCAGCCTGACATGTCTGATAACAGAGAACAATAGATTGTATTTACCTGTCCTACAGTCATCCTCCCCCAGCCTGACATGTCTGATAACAGAGAGCAATAGATTGTATCCACCTGTCCTACAGTCATCCTCCCATCCTGACATGTCTGATAACAGAGAACAATAGATTGTATTCACCTGTCCTACAGTCATCCTCCCCCAGCCTGACATGTCTGATAACAGAGAACAATAGATTGTATTCACCTGTCCTACAGTCATCCTCCCCCAGCCTGACATGTCTGATAACAGAGAACAATAGATTGTATTCACCTGTCCTACAGTCATCCTCCCCCAGCCTGACATGTCTGATAACAGAGAACAATAGATTGTATTCACCTGTCCTACAGTCATCCTCCCCCAGCCTGACATGTCTGATAACAGAGAACAATAGATTGTATTCACCTGTCCTACAGTCATCCTCCCCCAGCCTGACATGTCTGATAACAGAGAACAATAGATTGTATTCACCTGTCCTACAGTCATCCTCCCCCAGCCTGACATGTCTGATAACAGAGAACAATAGATTGTAGTCACCTGTCCTACAGTCATCCTCCCCCAGCCTGACATGTCTGATAACAGAGAACAATAGATTGTATTCACCTCTCCTACAGTCATCCTCCCCCGGCCTGACATGTCTGATATTAGTGAACAATAGATTGTATTCACCTGTCCTACAGTCATCCTCCCCCAGCCTGACATGTCTGATATTAGAGAACAATAGATTGTATTCACCTGTCCTACAATCATCCTCCCCCAGCCTGACATGTCTGATAACAGAGAACAATAGATTGTATTCACCTGTCCTACAGTCATCCTCCCCCAGCCTGACATGTCTGATAACAGAGAACAATAGATTGTATTCACCTGTCCTACAGTCATCCTCCCCCAGCCTGACATGTCTGATAACAGAGAACAATAGATTGTATTCACCTGTCCTACAGTCATCCTCCCCCAGCCTGACATGTCTGATAACAGAGAACAATAGATTGTAGTCACCTGTCCTACAGTCATCCTCCCCCAGCCTGACATGTCTGATAACAGAGAACAATAGATTGTATTCACCTCTCCTACAGTCATCCTCCCCCGGCCTGACATGTCTGATATTAGTGAACAATAGATTGTATTCACCTGTCCTACAGTCATCCTCCCCCAGCCTGACATGTCTGATATTAGAGAACAATAGATTGTATTCACCTGTCCTACAATCATCCTCCCCCAGCCTGACATGTCTGATAACAGAGAACAATAGATTGTATTCACCTGTCCTACAGTCATCCTCTCCCAGCCTGACATGTCTGATAACAGAGAACAATAGATTGTATTCACCTGTCCTACAGTCATCCTCCCCCAGCCTGACATGTCTGATAACAGAGAACAATAGATTGTATTCACCTGTCCTACAGTCATCCTCCCCCAGCCTGACATGTCTGATAACAGAGAACAATAGATTGTAGTCACCTGTCCTACAGTCATCCTCCCCCAGCCTGACATGTCTGATAACAGAGAACAATAGATTGTATTCACCTCTCCTACAGTCATCCTCCCCCGGCCTGACATGTCTGATATTAGTGAACAATAGATTGTATTCACCTGTCCTACAGTCATCCTCCCCCAGCCTGACATGTCTGATATTAGAGAACAATAGATTGTATTCACCTGTCCTACAATCATCCTCCCCCAGCCTGACATGTCTGATAACAGAGAACAATAGATTGTATTCACCTGTCCTACAGTCATCCTCTCCCAGCCTGACATGTCTGATAACAGAGAACAATAGATTGTATTCACCTGTCCTACAGTCATCCTCCCCCAGCATGACATGTCTGATACCCTTAGAATCTATTGTTCTCTGTTATGTTCACACGCAGTGACCAAAAACATCTGAAAATACGGAGCTGTGTTCAGGCGAAGACCGCTCCTGATTTTCAGACGTTTTTCGCTGTGTATTTTACGGACGTTATTGGAGCTGTTTTTCAATTGAGTCAATGAAAAACGGCTCCAAAAACGTCCCAATAAGTGACCTGCACTTCTTTTTCGCGGGGCGTCTTTTTATTTGCCGTATTTTGACAGTGACGCGTAAAATTACAAATTGTGTGAACAGAACATCGTAAAACCCATTGCAAGCAGTGGGCAGATGTTTGTAGGAGTAATGGAGTCGTTTTTTCAGGCGTAATTCGTGGCGTAAGGGGCCCGAATTATGTCTAAAACCGCTGCGTGTGAACATACCCTAAGGCTTGTAATGAATATCCTGATTTTCTATTCATCTTTAGGCAGCTGTGGCCCCTGAAGGACGTGAAGCTGACAGCCAATCAGGTAAGAGAGGATGTGACGTCGCAGGCGCGTGCTACCGGTCCTGTAATGTGGCGTCCTGCATGTTCCCCGACGTCTTTCATTTGCGGCTGATTGGAGTAGTGTGAATTTTGAGCGTTCAGAGGACGGTTGTGCGCAGTTCTCTGGTGTGCGGCGCCCTCTATTGCTTTGTGGTGCCTGCAGGATTACAGAAAGGGGTGGGCTCTATAGCAGCTACAGGGGCCACTTCTATAGTCAGGGGCCGAAATAATCATAGCTCGTTAGAGAAAAGAGAGGCAGCAATGTGCACCCAAGTAACACCCGTCATACTGTCATAGTGCCGTACAGGGCCCGCATACATAGTGCCGTACAGTGCCAATATAATGCCGTACAGTGCCCGCATACATAGTGCCGTACAGTGCCCGCATACATAGTGCCGTACAGTGCCCGCATACATAGTGCCGTACAGTGCCCTCATACATAGTGCCGTACAGTGCCCGCATACATAGTGCCGTACAGTGCCCTCATACATAGTGCCGTACAGTGCCCTCATACATAGTGCCGTACAGTACCCGCATACATAGTGCCGTACAGTGCCCGCATACATAGTGCCGTACAGTGCCCGCATACATAGTGCCGTACAGTGCCCGCATACATAGTGCCGTACTGTGCCCATATAGTGCCGTACAGTGCCCGCATACATAGTGCCGTACAGTGCCCATATAGTGCCGTACAGTGCCCTCACACATAGTGCCGTACAGTGCCCGCACACATAGTGCCATACAGTTCCCGTATACACGCACAGTGCCTGTATACATAGTGCCGTACAGTGCTCGCTTACATAGTGCCGTACAGTGCCCGCATACATAGTGCCGTACTGTGCCCATATAGTGCCGTACAGTGCCCGCATACATAGTGCCGTACAGTGCCCATATAGTGCCGTACAGTGCCCTCACACATAGTGCCGTACAGTGCCCGCACACATAGTGCCATACAGTGCCCGCACACAGTGCCGTACAGTGCCCGCACACATAGTGCCGTACAGTGCCCATATAGTGCCGTACAGTGCCCTCACACATAGTGCCGTACAGTGCCCGCACACATAGTGCCATACAGTTCCCGTATACACGCACAGTGCCTGTATACATAGTGCCGTACAGTGCTCGCTTACATAGTGCCGTACAGTGGCCACACACATAGTGCCGTACAGTGGCCACACACATAGTGCCGTACAGTGCCCATATAGTGCCGTACAGTGCCCATATAGTGCCGTACAGTTCCCGTATACACGTACAGTGCCTGTATACATAGTACCGTACGCTGCCCCGAAGTAGCGTAGCAGGCGAGCTGCGCTGTTTTCGTAACTTACGACCATATAACCTTTTTTATGTTCGGAATTCACCTGGTTCAGCCGCAACACAGAGCGGCTGAGAGGGGTTTAGGGGGCCCCATTCTGGAGATAGGTGCGGGTTCCAGAAGTGGGACCCGCATCTATCTGACGTTTATGACATCCTGTGGATATGTCATAAATGTCTCTCATAGGAAAACCCCTTTAAGGCCCTTTTACATGAGCAGCGCTTGTATCACGGCTCGTTCCTGCTCATCGGCCCGTGTAACATGCCCAGCGATCAGCCCAGCGATCTGCCCAGCGATCTGCCCAGCGATCGGCCCAGCGATCGGCCCAGCGATCGGCCCAGCGATCGGCCCAGCGATCGGCCCAGCGATCGGCCCAGCGATCGGCCCAGCGATCGGCCCAGCGATCGGTCCAGCGATCGGTCCAGCGATCAGCCCATAATCGAGCATTTCCTTTATGTGGGCATTCAAATTATTGGTCGTTGGCAGCACATCTCCCCGTATAAACAGGCAGGTCCTGCCGACAAGAACCACACAAACCATCATCCGTATAAGTAAAAAATGCAGGATAGGTACATGGGAGTCATCTAACCCCAGACCAGACCCAAAAATAAACCCAGACCAGACCCAAAAATAAACCCAGACCAGACCCAAAAATAAACCCAGACCAGACCCAAAAATAAACCCAAACCAGACCCAAAAATATACCCAGACCAGACCCCAAAAATAAACCCAGACCAGACCCAAAAATATACCCAGACCAGACCCCAAAAATAAACCCAGACCAGACCCAAAAATAAACCCAGACCAGATCCCAAAAATAAACCCAGACCAGACCCAAAAATATACCCAGACCAGATCCCAAAAATAAACCCAGACCAGACCCAAAAATATACCCAGACCAGATCCCAAAAATAAACCCAGACCAGACCCAAAAATATACCCAGACCAGACCCCAAAAATAAACCCAGACCAGACCCAAAAATATACCCAGACCAGATCCCAAAAATAAACCCCGACCAGACCCAAAAATATACCCAGACCAGATCCCAAAAATAAACCCAGACCAGACCCAAAAATAAACCCAGACCAGACCCAAAAATAAACCCCGACCAGACCCAAAAATATACCCAGACCAGATCCCAAAAATAAACCCAGACCAGACCCCAAAAATAAACCCAGACCAGACCCAAAAATAAACCCCGACCAGACCCAAAAATAAACCCAGACCAGATCCCAAAAATAAACCCCGACCAGACCCAAAAATAAACCCAGACCAGATCCCAAAAATAAACCCCGACCAGACCCAAAAATAAACTGAGACCCAGGATCAGACCCCAAAATGAACTCAGACCCCAGACCAGATCACTATGTACTCATCGCTCCCGGCTTTTCTCTTCCAGGCGCCGCTGCGCACAATCTGGCATCAGAACCTTGTGTTTTGGCCCATGAAGGGCTTGTTCTTGCCGGGGGCATGTTCACCCCCCCCAGGCTCCGGGGCCCAGTTGCATCTGTAACCCCTATAGTTACACCACTGCACACAGGAGAGCGCTACAAACCCAGGACTGTCCCGCTGCATCTGAGACACTGGGGGGTCTGCATAGAAGAGAGGGGGGGTCTCATGGAAATAATCTAAACAGGCCCCTCTATTCCGATGCTCGTTTACCTTGCTGCGGGGCCCCGGGCTTGTTTGCCCCACGCTCTATCAATGACCTTGGGCCGTTCCACAGTCTTGCTCAGTATCACTGCGGTGTGTAGAGGAGTCGTCTTGTACACTCACCACCCATTGGGTAAAGGGTAATCCGGGCCCCTCTCCCCCGGCGGCCCCTCGTAGCTGCATGTGCTGCGTTCTTGGCATGTTCCTCCCGCTTGGATTCCAGTCACTTACCTCATTATTTCAACAAAAGATATTGGAAAAAAATCTTTGGTCGCTCCTGATTCTCCCAGACACAGGCCCTGCCGCCGACCAAGCACCCAGCCAACCACAACAGAGCTCGACCCACGCCCACGCCCCCGAGGAGAAAGGTGAGATGTAGTGTCACATGACAAGGGGGCACTAACTTACAGCCTCTGAGAATACACCTAATATAATGGCTCTGTCCAAAGTTTCCCCGTCTCCTGTTCCCTGTGATGTCATGAAGGATATATATATATATACCTCCTGTATATAATACCTGTATACATTGTGCGATGTCATGTCTCCCCAGTATGGATATATATATATACACCTCCTGTATATAATACCTGTATACATTGTGCGATGTCATCATAGAAATAACTTCCTGAATGATTTGGTTTTCTTATCGTTAATTGATCTTCATGTCAAACTCCAGTTCCATCCGAAGCAGCATTCACAAGTCTATTGGTTTCCTGTTCGCTCTCAGGTTTGCATCTCCCTGTTACCCCCTGCTGTATCAGTGTCTTAGTTACAGGGGACTTGACCCTCCAGTCACTTCCAGAGCAGCATTCAGAATCCTCCTTTCTTTTTCTTCAGATGACACACACATAGGCCCCATGACATTCAGCTGAGTGCATATAAACTGCAGTCTGTTTTCAAGAGAAACCACCAAAATTGTGACTGCAGCTCTGGATGTGACTGGAGGATAAAACATGATGTAACAGAGGAATGAGGAATACCGTTCTGGATGTGACTGGTGTATAACATATGATGTAACAGCAGAATAGGGAATACAGCTCTGTATGTGACTAGAGTATAACAGCAGAATTGTGAGTGCAGCTCTGGATGTGACTGGAAATAACAGCAGAATAGTAAATACTGAGCTCTGGATGTGACTGGAGTATAACATATGATGTAAAGATTAGTATCGCAGGGTGGCGGCATTACTTGCAGATTTGTCTCTTCTTCTGAATTGTCGCTGTTCCTGGTGAAGGAGACAATTCACTAAAGTTCTGACGCTTTTCTTCTATGTTTAGAGATATTCCATCGTGAGACACAAGTGTTTCCAGTCTGCGATCGAGTGTCTGCAGAAGATCATGTAAGTAGCGGCGCCCGCAGCACACGCGGGGTTAATCCGGACCGGCGCCGGTGTAACGGGGAGGCTACAGGTGCGGCGTGTAAAGGGGAGGGGCTACAGGTGCAGCGTGTAATGGGGAGGGGCTACAGGTGCATCGTGTAAAGGGGAGGGGCTACATGTGCAGCGTGTAAATGGGAGGGGCTACAGGTGCAGCGTGTAATGGGGAGGGGCTACAGGTGCAGCGTGTAAAGGGGAGGGCTGCACAAACCCTGGGGTACTTTACATTTTTTCCTATCCTCCTCCGTTTTTTAGAGATCGGTGCCGTCATATTTGGCGCCCGATATTTAAATAACCCCCTGAACTTTCAATGAGGCGTGTAATTGGCAAGGGGGCGTGTAACATCGCTGTGACTGTCCAATCAGCTATGGACAGTGACAGTGTCACAGTGCGAGCTGGAGGGAGGAGAGCGTGTGCGCGTGTTCAGATCCGCCGCCACTACAGGACAGAAGAGAAGAAGAATGTGAATTCTTCTTCTTCTGTTCCATGGCGGCGGGAGTATTTTCAGCAGTGGCCTCGGAGCTGCGCGCGCTCTCACTCACCCTTCAGCTCTCGGCAGACAATGACAGGACTGATCTCTCACGCCTCCAAAGCTGCACACGCGCTCTCTCTCCAGCCCTTGTTGTGACACAGTCCGTAGCTGATTGGACAGTCACAGCGATGTTACACGCCCCCTTGCCATTACAAGCTCCATTGACCATTCAGGGGGTTATTTAAATATCAGGCGCCAAATATAACGGCACCGATCTCTATATTATGGAGGAGGGTAGGAAAGAAAATGATAGTGCCCCGGGGTTTGTACTGCCCGGCCCATTACACGCCGCACTCCGCTGCCCCTGTATGGGCAATATATTTGGGGTACTCAGTTATACATAATTCGTTAGGGATTCATTAAAGTGCTTGTACAGAATTAGAATAACATGGCCGCCTTCTTCCGAAACTTCTTCAATGGAACTTTTCTATAATACCGGACACAAGCCATGGGCAGGTGCGGCGTCGTTTCAGGATAAATCGGCCATGTTTTTCTAATCCTGTATAACCTATTCAATACCATGTGTATATATGTATCGTTTTACCGGTCTGTTAAAAAAAACAAAAAAAAACATTAGCTTAAAGGGGATCTCCACCATAATATATCTTTTACAAAAAATATGATCGGTCGGTAAAAGATTCAGCCGTATTGGTTGTCACCTCTTAAATTTGCTTCTCAGAAACGGGTGATAAAACGGTCGGTTTGTTATTGATGGGACCGGCCAGTAGAATACGTTTTACCATCGGTTTCTAAGAAGCTAATTCGAGAGAGACGACCAATATGGCCGCACTTCCTGATCTCATTTCCCCAAACTTTTGAATATCTCCGTAAATTAAAGAAATAGAATTATTTTCAAATCTGCCCGCATTCTCCACCATTGGAAAGGGATTTTCTGGTTTTATGTAAAACCTTTTCATTCTTCACCATTTTCAATATATTTGTTTGCTGTCAGTGAATGAGAACGTTATTGTTTACTATCAGAGGCAGCACGCCTGCCTTCTCCTGCTCTCAGGTCAGATGTGTTTACAATTCTCTCCAGACTAGACAATCCTCTAACAAATCTTTCTGGCAGTTTGTTACAATGTATCAGTCTGGAGTCCATTGTCTGGACTGATACAATTGTATCTACTTCTCAGCTGAGAGCAGGACTAGGTATGGATGGCTTTGCTGCTTCTGCATGCAAACAAGAATGTTCCTTTTCACTGACAGCAAGCAGAGATCTTGAAAATAGTGAGGAATTGAAACACAGATTCTAATAGAAAGATGTAGAACTTTTCATATAAACAGTGATTAAGCTTAATTTGCATAAAACGGAAAGTCCCCTTTCAGGCTGTACAATTCAGAAGTTTTGTTGCTTTAGACGCTACTTTCAGTTGAGCGCTCCCCATAGAGGTTTATGTAGAGGATGATGAGTGTGATTGTCACGGTAAGATGGGATTTTCATCTACTTCCCTGGAGTGTGACAATATTTTGTCCTCTGCTGCAGTTCCTGTTTGCTGCAATGCTGCAGTCGCCATAGGCGTCTCTGGTCGGCAGTGTGACGTGATGGATCCGGCCTAGTGCAGACACATGAGCCGCCTGTACGGCGCAGTCGTGGCAGATTCACCGCGCCGTGTGACGGCTGGAGCTGCGTCTCTGGACATCGGTGACTCCTCATATTTCTGGACACAACTTTACACATCATTTTCTGTTTCTCAGTTCAACGATCGACCCCAAAGAGAAACTGGAAATTAT
Source organism: Rhinoderma darwinii (assembly GCF_050947455.1). NCBI lineage: Eukaryota > Metazoa > Chordata > Amphibia > Anura > Rhinodermatidae > Rhinoderma > Rhinoderma darwinii. The sequence continues at coordinate 345,444,546 of NC_134691.1, read as the reverse complement.
CCTGAAGACGTATCTGGAGATCGAGAAAACCGTGTCCAAGGTGCTCAGTAAAGAATATAAGCTGCCCATGGACGACCTGCTGCCCCTGCTGATATACGTGGTGTCCCGAGCAGGGTAATGATGTAGAAGTGATACGTTGCGATACGTTGTTTCCATTCAGAAGACTTGTAGACGTGGCCGGATATACGGGGTCCTATTATGGGACACCCCCAGAGAGGGTTCCGCCAAATATCCAGAGCAGGGAGCCGCTACAAGAATCTGATAATCCCCTAAAGGACCTGCCCCCACCCAAGCATCACATCCCCCTCCCCTGAATAATTTACAATTTATGGACAAAAGTATTGGGACGCCTAAACTTTACATCTACAGTACAGCCCCATAGCATTACCCCTCCTCCACCAAACTATACAGCTGGCACAATGCAGTCAGGCAGGTAACGTTCCCCTGGCATTCACCAAACCCAGACCAATCATCAGACTCCAGATAGAGAAGCGTCCACAGAACACGCTGCTCCAGAGTCCAGCGGTGGCGGCTTTACACCCCTCCACCTGACACTGTGCTTGGTGATGCTCGGCCCCCATGCCATGAAGCTCCCGGGCACAGTGTGCGGATGTTAATACCAGAGGAGGTCTGTACTCTGCAGTTATGGAGTCAGCGGAGCGTTGGTGACTTTTATTCGGTGATCTCTTTACCACGACCCGCTCTATAGTCTGTTATGGAATTATTAGAGCAGGATTTTGGGCTTGTACAAGGTGTCCAGTTTCCCCGCACTCATCTAGGGACGTCTGACACACAACACAAGTTCTCCACCTCCTAGAAAACGTTTCATATCATCCCCAAATCTCTCCATCTTCTCTGCCTTCCTCCGTATTATCGAGGAGCAGCAAAGAATCCGGCCGGCTCCAAGTTCTGGGGAAAACATTAAAGGTCCCCGGGAAACCGTTCTAATTCTACGAACTTCTACTAAATGACCAGATATTGATACTTGTGTTATTTATGGACATTTTCCTTCTCCAGGATCCAGCACTTAGGAGCAGAGATCCACTTTATTCAGGACTTGATGGATCCCAATAACCGGGGAGGTTTAAATGACTTCCTGCTCACAGCTCTGGAGGTTTGTGATTATTAACAAGATATCGGAAGAGTCCTGAACGCTGCTTTATTATAAAAAAGATGTGACAATGTAATTATATCAGTGATAGGGGCGGGGCTGTGACAACCTCTCACACATGATATACAGGCTGGTTGTCAGTAGTAATAGATGAATAGCTGTGACTGTATATAAGATGTGTGGATCTCATGTCTGATCTGATTACAATGTAATTATATTATATATCAGTGATGTCAGTAACAGGGGGCGGGGCTGTGACAACCTCTCACACATGATATACAGGCTGGTTGTCAGTAGTAATAGATGAATAGCTGTGACTGTATATAAGATGTGTGGATCTCATGTCTGATCACAATGTAATTATATTATATATCAGTGATGTCAGTAACAGGGGGCGGGGCTGTGACAACCTCTCACACATGATATACAGGCTGGTTGTCAGTAGTAATAGATGAATAGCTGTCACTGTATATAAGATGTGTGGATCTCATGTCTGATCACAGTGTAATTATATTATATATCAGTGATGTAACAGGGGCGGAGCTGTGACAACCTCTCACACATGGTATACAGGCTGGTTGTCAGTAGTAATAGATGAATAGCTGTTACTGTATATAAGATGTGTGGATCTCATGTCTGATCACAATGTAATTATATTATATATCAGTGATGTCAGTAACAGGGGGCGGGGCTGTGACAACCTCTCACACATGATATACAGGCTGGTTGTCAGTAGTAATAGATGAATAGCTGTTACTGTATATAAGATGTGTGGATCTCATGTCTGATCACATGTAATTATATTATATATCAGTGATGTCAGTAACAGGGGGCGGAGCTGTGACAACCTCTCACACATGATATACAGGCTAGTTGTCAGTAGTAATAGATGAATAGATGTTACTGTATATAAGATGTGTGGATCTCATGTCTGATCACAATGTAATTATATTATATATCAGTGATGTCAGTAACAGGAGGCGGGGCTGTGACAACCTCTCACACATGATATACAGGCTGGTTGTCAGTAGTAATAGATGAATAGCTGTTACTGTATATAAGATGTGTGGATCTCATGTCTGATCACAATGTAATTATATTATATATCAGTGATGTCAATAACAGGGGGCGGGGCTGTGACAACCTCTCACACATGATATACAGGCTGGTTGTCAGTAGTAATAGATGAATAGCTGTGACTGTATATAAGATGTGTAGATCTCATGTCTGATCACAATGTAATTATATTATATATCAGTGATGTCAGTAACAGGGGGCGGAGCTGTGACAACCTCTCACACATGATATACAGGCTGGTTGTCAGTAGTAATAGATGAATAGCTGTTACTGTATATAAGATGTGTGGATCTCATGTCTGATCACAGTGTAATTATATTATATATCAGTGATGTCAGTAACAGGGGGCGGGGCTGTGACAACCTCTCACACATGATATGCAGGCAGGTTGTCAGTAGTAATAGATGAATAGCTGTTACTGTATATAAGATGTGTGGATCTCATGTCTGATCACAGTGTAATTATATTATATATCAGTGATGTCAGTAACAGGGGGCGGGGCTGTGACAACCTCTCACACATGATATACAGGCTGGTTGTCAGTAGTAATAGATGAATAGATGTTACTGTATATAAGATGTGTGGATCTCATGTCTGATCACAATGTAATTATATTATATATCAGTGATGTCAGTAACAGGGGGTGGAGCTGTGACAACCTCTCACACATGATATACAGGCTGGTTGTCAGTAGTAATAGATGAATAGCTGTTACTGTATATAAGATGTGTGGATCTCATGTCTGATCACAGTGTAATTATATTATATATCAGTGATATCAGTAACAGGGGGCGGGGCTGTGACAACCTCTCACACATGATGTACAGGCTGGTTGTCAGTAGTAATAGATGAATAGCTGTTACTGTATATAAGATGTGTGGATCTCATGTCTGATCACAATGTAATTATATTATATATCAGTGATGTCAGTAACAGGGGGCGGAGCTGTGACAACCTCACACATGATATACAGGCTAGTTGTCAGTAGTAATAGATGAATAGATGTTACTGTATATAAGATGTGTGGATCTCATGTCTGATCACAGTGTAATTATATTATATATCAGTGATGTCAGTAACAGGGGGCGGGGCTGTGACAACCTCTCACACATGATATACAGGCTGGTTGTCAGTAGTAATAGATGAATAGCTGTTACTGTATATAAGATGTGTGGATCTCATGTCTGATCACATGTAATTATATTATATATCAGTGATGTCAGTAACAGGGGGCGGGGCTGTGACAACCTCTCACACATGATATACAGGCTGGTTGTCAGTAGTAATAGACGAATAGCTGTTACTGTATATAAGATGTGTGGATCTCATGTCTGATCACAGTGTAATTATATTATATATCAGTGATGTCAGTAACAGGGGCGGAGCTGTGACAACCTCTCACACATGGTATACAGGCTGGTTGTCAGTAGTAATAGATGAATAGCTGTTACTGTATATAAGATGTGTAGATCTCATGTCTGATCATAGTGTAATTATATTATATATCAGTGATGTCAGTAACAGGGGGCGGGGCTGTGACAACCTCTCACACATGATATACAGGCTGGTTGTCAGTAGTAATAGATGAATAGCTGTTACTGTATATAAGATGTGTGGATCTCATGTCTGATCACAATGTAATTATATTATATATCAGTGATGTCAGTAACAGGGGGCGGAGCTGTGACAACCCCTCACACATGGTATACAGGCTGGTTGTCAGTAGTAATAGATGAATAGCTGTTACTGTATATAAGATGTGTGGATCTCATGTCTGATCACAATGTAATTATATTATATATCAGTGATGTCAGTAACAGGGGGCGGGGCTGTGACAACCTCTCACACATGATATACAGGCTCGTTGTCAGTAGTAATAGATGAATAGCTGTTACTGTATATAAGATGTGTGGATCTCATGTCTGATCACAATGTAATTATATTATATATCAGTGATGTCAGTAACAGGAGGCGGGGCTGTGACAACCTCTCACACATGAAATACAGGCTCGTTGTCAGTAGTAATAGATGAATAGCTGTTACTGTATATAAGATGTGTGGATCTCATGTCTGATCATAGTGTAATTATATTATATATCAGTGATGTCAGTAACAGGAGGCGGGGCTGTGACAACCTCTCACACATGATATACAGGCTGGTTGTCAGTAGTAATAGATGAATAGCTGTTACTGTATATAAGATGTGTAGATCTCATGTCTGATCATAGTGTAATTATATTATATATCAGTGATGTCAGTAACAGGGGGCGGGGCTGTGACAACCTCTCACACATGATATGCAGGCTGGTTGTCAGTAGTGATAGATGAATAGCTGTGACTGTATATAAGATGTGTGGATCTCATGTCTGATCACAATGTAATTATATTATATATCAGTGATGTCAGTAACAGGGGGCGGGGCTGTGACAACCTCTCACACATGATATACAGGCTGGTTGTCAGTAGTAATAGATGAATAGCTGTTACTGTATATAAGATGTGTAGATCTCATGTCTGATCACAATGTAATTATATTATATATCAGTGATGTCAGTAACAGGGGGCGGGGCTGTGACAACCTCTCACACATGATATACAGGCTGGTTGTCAGTAGTAATAGATGAATAGCTGTTACTGTATATAAGATGTGTGGATCTCATGTCTGATCACAGTGTAATTATATTATATATCAGTGATGTCAGTAACAGGGGGCGGAGCTGTGACAACCTCTCACACATGATATACAGGCTGGTTGTCAGTAGTAATAGATGAATAGCTGTTACTGTATATAAGATGTGTGGATCTCATGTCTGATCACATGTAATTATATTATATATCAGTGATGTCAGTAACAGGGGGCGGAGCTGTGACAACCTCTCACACATGATATACAGGCTGGTTGTCAGTAGTAATAGATGAATAGCTGTGACTGTATATAAGATGTGTGGATCTCATGTCTGATCACAGTGTAATTATATTATATATCAGTGATGTCAGTAACAGGGGGCGGGGCTGTAACAACCTCTCACACACGATATACAGGCAGGTTGTCAGTAGTAATAGATGAATAGCTGTTACTGTATATAAGATGTGTGGATCTCATGTCTGATCATGTAATTATATTATATACCAGTGATGTCAGTAACAGGGGGCGGGGCTGTGACAACCTCTCACACATGATATACAGGCTGGTTGTCAGTAGTAATAGATGAATAGCTGTTGCTGTATATAAGATGTGTGGATCTCATGTCTGATCACAATGTAATTATATTATATATCAGTGATGTCAGTAACAGGGGGCGGAGCTGTGACAACCTCTCACACGTGATATACAGGCTGGTTGTCAGTAGTAATAGATGAATAGCTGTTACTGAATATAAGATGTGTGGATCTCATGTCTGATCACAATGTAATTATATTATATATCAGTGATGTCAGTAACAGGGGGCGGGGCTGTGACAACCTCTCACACATGATATACAGGCTGGTTGTCAGTAGTAATAGATGAATAGCTGTTACTGTATATAAGATGTGTGGATCTCATGTCTGATCACAATGTAATTATATTATATATCAGTGATGTCAGTAACAGGGGGCGGGGCTGTGACAACCTCTCACACATGATATACAGGCTGGTTGTCAGTAACAGGGGGCGGGGTTGGGAATGTTTAGCGGCAGACGCATAATTGGCTCCTTTGTTTCAATCCGCAGTCTTGTTATGAGCACATTCAGAAAGACGAGGTTCGGCTTTTCAAATAAATTGCGTGTTCTAGGACATAAACTGCACAAACCTACGTGAATAAAGGAACAGAAGCTGAAAAGACGTCCATCCTCCCACCGCTCCACGATGACACATTTTATAGGGTCATACAGGATTTAAAAGTGATTTTTTTTTTTCTGGTGCACGCAGCTCGCATTTTATTGCTAAAACCTGTACAGACGAGGAAACTGCACATTGTATGCATCAATTCTAAAGGGTATTAGAGCACAATCCGAGATCTGCAGCACCGCCTGCTGGCCTGGAAAAGATCTGCAGCAAAATCCGAGATCTGCAGCACCGCCTGCTGGCCTGGTAAAGATCTGCAGCAAAATCCGAGATCTGCAGCACCGCCTGCTGGCCTGGTAAAGAACTGTCATAAAATTAAAAAAATGAGTTATCAGATGGCCAGTGTATGCCTGGTAGACAACTATTTATCTATCAGTGAAAATATCAACTGAATAGCCGACAGCAACAAAATCTACACTTTATATCTCAAAATGAGAGCTCGACATCACCCCCTGCTGACCAGGAGAAGAACTGCAACTGCCTAACCAATCATTTACACTCCATAAACACAAGATGTGGGCAGATCTGATGTTAACCCTAAGATGTCACTACAACTACTGATTGTTATTGTGTAAATCTGTGCTGGACGATATAATTATTCATGCAAATTTCTGCAAAAAAAAAGCCAAGGATCAAATATATTGCTGCAATCGGCTTCATTTAAAGGGGCAGCGCTTCCTCTTCAGCCACTCCCGCTCGCACATCCTCCTCTGGTCAGTGGATTTGTTCTGTGCAGCTCGGGAATATTGTAATGTACCGTGCGGGCGGAAGCGGCTGAGGTCCCTTTAAGAAGCGTAGAGAGAAGTTATTTATTATGTAGATTTATATTTATATTGCAGTGATTTATGTAAATAGGATCCGGGTCATATTTTCACACTACAGGAAATGTTTGCTGCAAATATGTAAAGGGTTAAATTGTAAAAACTGCATTTTCTAATTAAAGTTGTTAATTGGTTTCCAGAAACAAAGCAGGATCCATAAAAAAGTGAGAAATCGGGTAAATACTTCATTCATTATTGTTTGATATTTTCTCCATTCACACCCAGAGCTGCAGGGAAAATTCTGCTGGAAACCGACAGGCGTTTAGCTCCACCCCGTTCTCAGACATGTGACCCCTGACTATGTAGATCTTATCTGAGCTCCCATAATGCACTGCTCTGGTGACATCGCATCATCAGAATTATGAATGCAGATTTGTATGTGATTGGAGTATAAGATATGATGTAATTCCGGATCTGTACAAGATCAGTGAAGCAGAAGATTTACAGTTAGTCTCTATAAGATGTGGCGTAACTTTCTTGTTTGAAAGTGGAGTTTTCCTTTAAGAAGTAGCAGTGAGAACGTGCAGGAATGGCGGCCGACACTGACGGCGTATCGCTGCGGACGATGCTGGACCGCCGTAGATTCATCACATATTAACGTGGTGGGGGGAGGGCACGGAATAATCTGTAATGATTATATTTACTCCTGCACTTCCACATAAAGCTCCGCGACTCCGATAATGTAATTCAGTTATGCCATACTCCAGTCACATCCAAAGCTGCACTTATTGTTCTCAGGTTACATCATCTCACTGCCGCCCCCTGTTGGTTCAGTGCCTGTACAGAGATATCTGTGCTGTGGTGCGCTGTAGCAGATGATTACACGATGCAGTATACACTGGTCTGACTACACCTCTCACTATTCACTACGGCTGTGTGCAATGCATTATGGGGGTCTTAGCACGCTGTATTGCGTATGTCACTATTGTGTTGAGATTTTCCCGTGGAAAGAGAAGCTGCAGTGTAAAGTTTGTGGACTTCACCACCATCTTACACTGGGTAGACAGGTTTTATTTTTGGGTGATTTACTTTGCAGAGCTAGATTTGTAAATCATTTCCCGGCAGTCCTGGGATGAGGATTGTAGACACCATGTGATGGTTGCGGTAACCCATGTCCTGCAACATTGTCACAACTGTCACAGCTCTGAAAAGTCACATTAAATACATTCACTTCCCATGACACCTGCATCTAAGCGCATTGTGTGTAATACTCATACTGTCCTGGTATCTAATCCTATCATGTGTGATACTGTGCTGAGCTGTGTATCTAATCCTATCATGTGTGATCCTGTCTGCTGAGCCGTGTATCTAATCCTATCATGTGTGATACTGTCTGCTGTGCTGTGTATCTAATCCTATCATGTGTGATACTGTCTGCTGAGCCCTGTATCTAATCCTATCATGTGTGATACTGTCTGCTGAGCTGTGTATCTCAGCCAGTCCTCTGTGATACTGCCTGCTGAGCTGTGTATCTCAGCCGGTCCTCTGTGATACTGTCTGCTGAGCTGTGTATCTCAGCTGGTCCTGTGTGACACTGTCTGTTCAGACCTCTGGGTGGCGCTCTGCAGCTGGTGTAGTAGCTCCTCCGGTCGGGGGTGGAATGATTCTGGCTCCAGTTTCTGGAAGTCGATGTTGGACATTAATAAGATCAGAGTCTCCACAATCTTCCTGAGATCGAACTGCACATGTCGGGGCCCCGGGGCCATCATTTTGGGGTCCTGTCGGGTGTCCTCGTGTTTGTCTTCTAAGGTCTGAATTCTGCGCTGAGCGATGATCGTCAGGAAGGTGTAAAACTCGTTATAATCGATGCCGGTGCAGGACTTCAGGATGATCTGAGGCAGAAAAAAAACCGGATGAAACCCAAAACAACAGGACCGAGCGCTACCGGGCCCTCCAGGGACAGGCCCCGCCCCCCAAATGGGCCCTCCAGGGACCGGCCACGCCCCTACTGAGGCCTCCAGGGACAGGCCACGCCCCTACTGGACCTTCCAGGGACGGCCCAAGCCCCCCCCCCCTACTGGGCCTTCCAGAGACCGGCCCTGCCCCACTCCACTAGGTCCTCCAGTGACTGGTCCCTCCAGGGATAGGCCTCGACCAAACTGGGTCCTCCAGAAGATGACCCCCACCCCAATTGGACCTGCCAAGAAAAGACCCAGCCCCCACTTAGTCTGCCAGAGACAGGCCCCGCCCCCGCTCAGAACGTATACGATGTACAGTAACGTCACCTGACAGTGCTGCTCCCAGCCGTCCATGCTCTCCCGCCACTCGCTGATCTCCCTCTGTACGGCGCTCAGCTCCGCCTGCAGGAAGCGCCACATGACGGACACGTTGCACCCGTTCACCCAGTTATGGTTAATGGAGATGGTGTCGTCCTGGAAGATCAGGGTCAGAAATCACCCCCCCATACAGTAACAGATCCCACAATGCAGCGCAGCGCGACCCACCCGCTTATAACCCCCAATCACTATGATCAGGCGTCACGAGGCCAATCCCCTCCCCCCACAATCTCCTCTCATGTTTGGGCAGTTGAACCCGAGTGTCTGGATTATTGAAGATTTTCCACATTTGGCTGTACTTCCCCTTTAAGGCTCTAAATACAGCTGGTCATGAAGGGGTTAAAGGGCCGGGGCGTTTGCTGGTGAATAAAGTGCAACCCTCGTGTAGCAAAAAGTTCTGTAACTTTATATCAGACGGTTTCAATTCTTCACTGATTTCTAAATCTGCTTGCTGTTGTAGAATGGGAACAAGGTTTGTTACCTAGTATCAGTCTAGACATTCCTCTGTATAGTAAAGGTGCACTGACACACTGTAACAAACCATTATAACAGGAGAGGGATTTCTGCTGCTGTGTTCACCTCAGAGAATTGTCTAGACTGGATATAATTGTAACGACTTGTCAGCTGTGTCAGCAGGACAGATTTTCACCCTCCAGATATAAACAATAATGTTCTTATTCATGAACAGGCAGCAGAGATCTTGTAAATGATGAGGAATTCAAACACAAAATATATCAGGAAGATGAAGAACTTCTCATTCTCCAATGACTGACATTTATCTCTACTCTGCTGCGGCTCGTGGGTGCCGGGTATTACAGGTGGAGGGGGTTGCGGTGTAGCAGATACATTACCAGATTGTAGACCTGATGGTGCCAGCCGCTGGGCACAAAGATGATCTCCCCGGCCTCCTGGATGACCTCCAGGGGCGGGGGGCAGCGGTGGGTGTTTGGGTGCAGCCCCGTGTTCTGGAGGGAAGGGGCCGTAACATCGTATGGGAGGCGTCCGCTGCAATCCCTCAGATGTTCCTCCTGCCCGGGCGGGAACAGCAGCCACTTCTTACGACCACATAGATTTGCCGACCAACTGTAGGATCGGAAGACGTCCGCGTGGAACGGAGTCCTGAAAATGTGACAACGCACAGGAGGTGATTATTATCGTGCTGCGGGGGAGGAGTAGTGCCGATCAGGATCAGTACAGGATAATTAATGTTATGTATGTACACAGTGACTCTCCAGCAGAATAGTGAGTGCAGCTCTGGAGTATAATACAGGATGTAACTCAGGATCAGTACAGGATAAGTAATGTAATGTATGTACACAGTGACTCCACCAGCAGAATAGTGAGTGCAGCTCTGGAGTATAATACAGGATGTAACTCAGGAGCTGTACAGGATAAGTAATGTAATGTATGTACACAGTGACTCCACCAGCAGAATAGTGAGTGCAGCTCTGGAGTATAATACAGGATATAACTCAGGATGAGTACAGGATAAGTAATGTAATGTATGTACACAGTGACTCCACCAGCAGAATAGTGAGTGCAGCTCTGGAGTATAATACAGGATATAACTCAGGATCAGTACAGGATAAGTAATGTCATGTATGTACACAGTGACTCCACCAGCAGAATAGTGAGTACAGCTCTGGAGTATAATACAGGATGTAACTCAGGATCAGTACAGGATAAGTAATGTAATGTATGTACACAGTGACTCCACCAGCAGAATAATGAGTGCAGCTCTGGAGTATAATACAGGATGTAACTCAGGATCAGTACAGGATAAGTAATGTAATGTATGTACACAGTGACTCCACCAGCAGAATAGTGAGTGCAGCTCTGGAGTATAATACAGGATGTAACTCAGGATCAGTACAGGATAAGTAATGTAATGTATGTACACAGTGACTCCACCAGCAGAATAGTGAGTGCAGCTCTGGAGTATAATACAGGATATAACTCAGGATCAGTACAGGATAAGTAATGTATGTACACAGTGACTCCACCAGCAGAATAGTGAGTGCAGCTCTGGAGTATAATACGGGATGTAACTCAGGATCAGTACAGGATAAGTAATGTAATGTATGTACACAGTGACTCCACCAGCAGAATAGTGAGTGCAGCTCTGGAGTATAATACAGGATGTAACTCAGGATCAGTACAGGATAAGTAATGTAATGTATGTACACAGTGACTCTCCAGCAGAATAGTGAGTGCAGCTCTGGAGTATAATACAGGATATAACTCGGGATCAGTATAGGATAAGTAATGTAATGTATGTACACAGTGACTCCACCAGCAGAATAGTGAGCTCAGCTCTGGAGTATAATACAGGATGTAACTCAGGATCAGTACAGGATAAGTAATATAATGTATGTACACAGTGACTCCACCAGCAGAATAGTGAGTGCTGCTCTGGAGTATAATACAGGATGTAACTCAGGATCAGTACAGGATAAGTAATGTAATGTATGTACAGTGACTCCACCAGCAGAATAGTGAGTGCAGCTCTGGAGAATAATACAGGATGTAACTCAGGAACAGTACAGGATAAGTAATGTAATGTATGTACACAGTGACTCCACCAGCAGAATAGTGAGTGCAGCTCTGGAGTATAATACAGGATATAACTCAGGAACAGTACAGGATAAGTAATGTAATGTATGTACACAGTGACTCCACCAGCCGAATAGTGATTGCAGCTCTGGAGTATAATACAGGATGTAACTCAGGATCAGTACAGGATAAGTAATGTAATGTATGTACACAGTGACTCCTCCAGCAGAATAGTGAGTGCAGCTCTGGAGTATAATACAGGATATAACTCAGGATCAGTACAGGATAAGTAATGTAATGTATGTACACAGTGACTCCACCAGCAGAATAGTGAGTGCAGCTCTGGAGTATTATACAGGATGTAACTCAGGATCAGTACAGGATAAGTAATGTAATGTATGTACACAGTGACTCCACCAGCAGAATAGTGAGTGCAGCTCTGGAGTATAATACAGGATATAACTCAGGATCAGTACAGGATAAGTAATGTAATGTATGTACACAGTGACTCCAGCAGCAGAATAGTGAGTGCAGCTCTGCAGTATAATACAGGATGTAACTCAGGATCAGTACAGGATAAGTAATGTAATGTATGTACACAGTGACTCCACCAGCAGAATAGTGAGTGCAGCTCTGGAGTATAATACAGGATAAGTAATGTAATGTATGTACACAGTGACTCCACCAGCAGAATAGTGAGTGCAGCTCTGGAGTATAATACAGGATGTAACTCAGGATCAGTACAGGATAAGTAATGTAATGTATGTACACAGTGACTCTACCAGCAGAATAGTGAGTGCAGCTCCGGAGTATAATACAGGATGTAACTCAGGATCAGTACAGGATAAGTAATGTATGTACACAGTGACTCCACCAGCAGAATAGTGAGTGCAGCTCTGGAGTATAATACAGGATATAACTCAGAATCAGTACAGGATAAGTAATGTAATGTATGTACACAGTGACTCCACCAGCAGAATAGTGAGTGCAGCTCTGGAGTATAATACAGGATGCAACTCAGGATCAGTACAGGATAAGTAATGTATGTATGTACACAGTAACTCCACCAGCAGAATAGTGAGTGCAGCTCTGGAGTATAATACAGGATGTAACTCAGGATCAGTAAAGGATAAGTAATGTCATGTATGTACACAGTGACTCCACCTGCAGAATAGTGAGTGCAGCTCTGGAGTATAATACAGGATGTAACTCAGGATCAGTAATGTCACGTATGTACACAGTGACTCCACCAGCAGAATAGTGAGTGCAGCTCTGGAGTATAATACAGGATGTAACTCAGGCTCAGTACAGGATAAGTAATGTATGTACACAGTGACTCCACCAGCAGAATAGTGAGTGCAGCTCTGGAGTATAATACAGTATATAACTCAGGATCAGTACAGGATAAGTAATGTAATGTATGTACACAGTGACTCCACCAGCAGAATAGTGAGTGCAGCTCCGGAGTATAATACAGGATGTAACTCAGGATCAGTACAGGATAAGTAATGTAATGTATGTGCACAGTGACTCCACCAGCAGAATAGTGAGTGCAGCTCTGGAATATAATACAGGATATAACTCAGGATCAGTACAGGATAAGTAATGTAATGTATGTACACAGTGACTCCACCAGCAGAATAGTGAGTGCAGCTCTAGAGTATAATACAGGATGTAACTCGGGATCAGTACAGGACAAGTAATATAATGTATGTACACCGTGACTCCACCAGCAGAATAGTGAGTGCAGCTCTGGAGTATAATACAGGATGTAACTCAGGATCAGTACAGGATAAGTAATGTATGTACACAGTGACTCCACCAGCAGAACAGTGAGTGCAGCTCTGGAGTATAATACAGGATGTAACTCAGGCTCAGTACAGGATAAGTAATGTATGTACACAGTGACTCCACCAGCAGTATAATGAGTGCAGCTCTGGAGTATAATACAGGATGTAACTCAGGATCAGTACAGGATAAGTAATGTAATGTATGTACACAGTGATTCCACCAGCAGAATAGTGAGTGCAGCTCTGGAGTATAATACAGGATGTAACTCAGGATCAGTACAGGACAAGTAATATAATGTATGTACACCGTAACTCCACCAGCAGAATAGTGAGTGCAGCTCTGGAGTATAATACAGGATATAACTCAGGATCAGTACAGGATAAGTAATGTAATGTATGTACACAGTGACTCCACCAGCAGAATAGTGAGTGCAGCTCTGGAGTATATACAGGATATAACTCAGGATTAGTACAGGATAAGTAATGTAATGTATGGACACAGTGACTCCACCAGCAGAATAGTGAGTGCAGCTCTGGAGTATAATACAGGATGTAACTCAGGATCAGTACAGGATAAGTAATGTAATGTATGTACACAGTGACTCCACCAGCAGAATAGTGAGTGCAGCTCTGGGATATAATACAGGATATAACTCAGGATCAGTACAGGATAAGTAATGTAATGTATGTACACAGTGACTCCACCAGCAGAATAGTGAGTGCTGCTCTGGAGTATAATACAGGATGTAACTCAGGATTAGTACAGGAGAAGTAATGTATGTACACAGTGACTCCACCAGCAGAATAGTGAGTGCAGCTCTGGAGTATAATACAGGATGTAACTCAGGATCAGTACAGGATAAGTAATGTAATGTATGTACACAGTGACTCCACCAGCAGAATAGTGAGTGCTGCTCTGGAGTATAATACAGGATGTAACTCAGGATCAGTACAGGATAAGTAATGTAATGTATGTACACAGTGACTCCACCTGCAGAATAGTGAGTGCAGCTCTGGAGTATAATACAGGATGTAACTCAGGCTCAGTACAGGATAAGTAATGTAATGTATGTACACAGTGACTCCACCAGCAGAATAGTGAGTGCAGCTCTGGAGTATAATCTAGGATACAACTCAGTATCAGTACAGGATAAGTAATGTAATGTATGTACACAGTGACTCCACCAGCAGAATAGTGAGTGCTGCTCTGGAGTATAATACAGGATGTAACTCAGGATCAGTACAGGATAAGTAATGTAATGTATGTACACAGTGACTCCACCTGCAGAATAGTGAGTGCAGCTCTGGAGTATAATACAGGATGTAACTCAGGCTCAGTACAGGATAAGTAATGTAATGTATGTACACAGTGACTCCACCAGCAGAATAGTGAGTGCAGCTCTGGAGTATAATCTAGGATACAACTCAGTATCAGTACAGGATAAGTAATGTATGTACACAGTGCCGCTGCTGTTTGTGTAGATCATATATATATATATATATATATACATACATACACGCACACACGCTGTTATATGGTAGTCTGATTTGGATATGTCCTGTAAATCTGCCCCTATCATTGAGCTGGAGGTGTCAGTATTGGCGCTTGTAGTGTGTGATATACAATGATGATGCTGCCACCTGGTGGACATATTGGAAAATACAATAAAATGTTCACTTCCAAAACAACTTCAATCATGATATATTAAAGGGCTGAAGCATTGAGGTCAACATGAATCTATCACTCCAGGTAGCGGAGCCCCAGCAGTCACAATTTCCGGCATTCTGATTGGATGTTGAAAACCAATAATAAAGAGACGCCGCAGATTCTGACATTTGTCGCGTTTATATAAATGATAAAATTATTATACATTTCCCCGTCTGATAATCCGGAATATTTGATAATCCAGTTCACACACAGTACACAGCGCACAATGCTTACCAGGAACCGGCGGGGCCCATGTACACGAAGCGGTAATCGTCCACGGCGATGGCGTCCCAGTATTCGTTAAGCCAATCAGATGAGAAGTAAACGGGAGTGTCATAGACGTCGTGATCCGGGAAATCCCTGGAGAGAGGAGGCGGGTCAGAGATCACAAACGTATAACAGTGCGGGGGTCTAATCACCGGACACAATGTCCCCTCCCCCACCGTCTATTATAAGGATATTACAGGGGAGCTCTGAGGTGCCTTCTAATAGTCCTACAGGGGGGGGGGGAGCCCTCCTGACGTCTCAGCTGCTGCAGAACTTCTATAGTGTGAACCAGCGCTACATGTCAGACAGATTCATTTTGGTGATCAGGGGCGGATGTAAATACTCTGTGCTGCAGTGGGAGGACCCTGTAGTGTCCGTGTATTGCCGTCACCTCCTCATGTGCCAGTCCTTCAGATATAGGCAGCCGCGGGCAGAGTGGCGGTCGTTCTCCGTATATTCTCTCCAGTAGGCGATGTATTCTCGGAGGGGGAGGAGTTCTTTCGGGTTGGCGTTGTATTCCTTCACGTCACAGTTCGCCACAGGAACGACGGCGTCGCCTGAAATACAAATAACGGTCAGCGCAGCGACTGACGGTGTCATTACAAGATCCTGACATGGACCGAACCAACTGGGAAGAACGATCCCCCCCCCCCAACATGGCGCAGTCCGATGGAGCAAAGGAAACGTGGCAGTGCCGCGCCGCGGTCTGTAATGTGTACGAGCAGGTGACCCCTCCCCCTGGACACCCCAGCAGCTGACCCCTCCCCTCGGACACCCCTAGCAGCTGACCCCTCCCCCCGGACACCCAGAGCAGGTGACCCCTCCCCCCGGACACCCCCAGCAGGTGACCCCCCCAGCAGGTGACCCCTCCCCCCGGACACCCCCAGCAGCTGACCCCTCCCCCCGGACACCCCCAGCAGGTGACCCCTCCCCCGCGTACCGAACACCCGCAGCAGGTGCTCCCAGTCTGGTTTATTATCGGGGGTGACCCAGGAGCGGCGGCTGCTCCACGACCGGGAAAACGCGGCAGAGAAGAGACACGGAGAGTTGGCGATCAGACACTTATGGAAGAATTCATCGTAGGTGAAGGTGTCCGGGTCCTCCACCCGGTGAACGTGGCCCCTGGCGGTGGAAATAATCTGCGGCGTCTCCTCATCCATAAGATTCTGCCTAACGGGGGAGGGGCGACCAGGACTGCGGAAAAGATTAAGAATAAAATACAAATTATCAGGGGCCCCTCTCCCGTATCATCATCATCAGGGGCCCCTCTCAAATATTATCATCATCAGGGGCCCCTCTCCCGTATTATCATCATCAGGGGCCCCTCTCCCGTATTTTTATCATCAGGGGCCCCTCCCGTATTATCATCATCATCAGGGGCCCCTCTCCCGTATAATCATCATCATCATCATCAGGGGCCCCTCTCCCGTATTATCATCATCATCAGGGGCCCCTCTCCCGTATAATCATCATCATCATCATCATCATCATCATCATCATCAGGGGCCCCTCTCCCGTATTATCATCATCAGGGGCCCCTCTCCCGTATAATCATCATCATCAGGGGCCCCTCTCCCGTATAATCATCATCATCAGGGGCCCCTCTCCCGTATAATCATCATCATCAGGGGCCCCTCTCCCGTATAATCATCATCATCATCAGGGGCCCCTCTCCCGTATTATCATCATCATCAGGGGCCCCTCTCCCGTATTATCATCATCATAAGGGGCCCCTCTCCCTTATCATCAGGGGCCCCTCTCCCGTATTATCATCATCAGGGGCCCCTCTCCCGTATAATCATCATCATCAGGGGCCCCTCTCCCGTATAATCATCATCATCATCAGGGGCCCCTCTCCCGTATTATCATCATCATCAGGGGCCCCTCTCCCGTATAATCATCATCATCAGGGACCCCTCTCCCGTATTATCATCATCATCAGGGGCCCCTCTCCCGTATTATCATCATCATCAGGGACCCCTCTCCCGTATTATCATCATCATCAAGGGCCCCTCTCCCGTATAATCATCATCATCAGGGGCCCCTCTCCCGTATAATCATCATCATCATCATCAGGGGCCCCTCTCCCGTATTATCATCAGGGGCCCCTCTCCCGTATAATCATCATCATCATCATCATCAGGGGCCCCTCTCCCGTATTATCATCATCATCAAGGGCCCCTCTCCTGTATTATCATCAGGGGCCCCTCTCCCGTATTTTCATCATCATAAGGGGCCCCTCTCCCTTATTATCATCAGGGGCCCCTCTCCCGTATAATCATCATCATCATCATCATCAGGGGCCCCTCTCCCGTATTATCATCAGGGGCCCCTCTCCCGTATAATCATCATCATCATCATCATCAGGGGCCCCTCTCCCGTATTATCATCAGGGGCCCCTCTCCCGTATAATCATCATCATCATCATCATCAGGGGCCCCTCTCCCGTATAATCATCATCATCATCATCATCAGGGGCCCCTCTCCCGTATAATCATCATCATCATCATCATCATCAGGGGCCCCTCTCCCGTATAATCATCATCATCATCATCATCAGGGGCCCCTCTCCCGTATTATCATCAGGGGCCCCTCTCCCGTATTATCATCATCATCAAGGGCCCCTCTCCCGTATTATCATCAGGGGCCCCTCTCCCGTATTTTCATCATCATAAGGGGCCCCTCTCCCTTATTATCATCAGGGGCCCCTCTCCCGTATAATCATCATCATCAGGGGCCCTTCTCCCGTATTATCATCATCATAAGGGGCCCCTCTCCCTTTTTATCATCAGTGGCCCCTCTCCCGTATTATCATCATCAGGGGCCCCTCTCCCGTATAATCATCATCACCGGTGGCCCTTCTCCCGTATAATCATCATCATCAGGGGCCCCTCTCCCGTATAATCATCATCACCGGTGGCCCTTCTCCCGTATAATCATCATCATCAGGGGCCCCTCTCCCGTATAATCATCATCATCATCAGGGGCCCCTCTCCCGTATAATCATCATCATCAGGGGCCCCTCTCCCGTATAATCATCATCATCATCAGGGGCCCCTCTCCCGTATAATCATCATCAGGGGCCCCTATCTATTATAAGGCTTCCCCAGTTCTTTTTTTTTTTTTAGGGCCCCCTGACTGTTCCCTTGGTCCCCTCCTCTGCTATATTACTATCAGGGCCCTTCTATCATCTGGGGGCCACCCTAGTTACCCGGTCACTATCTCCTCCTCACAGTTCCCACGCGGCTAGGTTTCCGGTCGGTCACTATTCCCAGCTGCACAGACTGGTCACGTGGTGCGGACGGATGACGTAGGAGGCGGTGTCACCAGAATCATCATCCGTGCAGTGTTCCCGGTAACGGTCCATGATTTGCGGTGTATATGGGAGTTTGTGTGTCTGTGAGTAGGCGGAGGCGGCGGGCGGGAGTGTCGGGACTCGTTCAGCCGCCGTGTGCTTTGCTGTGTGACTAATATGTAGAGAAGCCATTACTGGTCACGTGACTTGTCTTCCACCCTCAGCAGGTTTCATTCTCTACTGCAGCTGGATGTGTTCTAATTGGCTGCTGTGCGTGATTTGAAGCTGTTGCCAATAGCAACCAATTAAGTCCCTGCTTTCTTTTTCTAATCTTCACTGAAAAATTACAGTAGAAATCTGATTGGCTACTAATGCAACTGCTCCTCCTCCTCGGCAGTTGACCCCCCAACAAGCAATCAGATTAGTCCTAGCATTTTCTAACCTGCTGTGGAAAACGAAAGTTGAAATCTGATTGGCTGCTAACACAACTGCTCATTCGTAGCTGACCCCTAACAACCAATCACATTACTCATTTTCTAACCTGCTCTGGAAAATGAAAGCTGGAAACCGGTTGCTATAGGCGACTATGCTGCAATGGCGCGATCCGTAGTGACCGTCTCCTGGCTGCCATGACACGTTATATCATTATAGACGCGGCATCTCTGCGGCCGTGTTATTACAGCCGACAAAAAGAAACCAAAACATTCTGACAATTTATATTAGAAAGATTTTGTTTTTGTTTTTTCTCCGGTATCCACAAAAATTCCTTTAACCCGTTAGTGACCGCCCCATAGTGTTTTTACGGCGGCCACTAACGGGCTTTATTCCGAGGCAACTGCCTTATAAAAGCGATCGGATGATGGCATAGTGAAGTCTCCTAGTGGGACTAGTAAAAAGGTAAAAAAAAAAAGATGAAAAACCCACTTTTCCAACTTACAAACTGCTTTATTATTAAAAAACAAAATAAAGTAAAAAAACCTACACATATTTGGTATCGCCGCGTCCGTAACGACCCCGACTATAAAATTATTACATCATTTAACCCGCACGGTGAACGCCGTAAAAAATAAAATAAAAAAAACATGCGAAAATTGCTTCTTTCTGTGAATCCTGCCTTAAAAATTGTGATAAAAATCGATCAAAAAGTCGCATCTGCTCCAAAATGGTACCGATAAAAACTACAAGTCGTCCCGCAAAATAAAAGCCCTCATACAACCGCATCGGCCAAAAAATAAAAACGTTACGGCTCTTCAAATATGGAGCCACAAAAACAAATGATTTTGAAAAAAAAAAAGTGTTTTTGATGTGTAAAAGTCGTAAAACATACAAAAACGATACAAATGTGGTATCACCGCAATCGTAACAACCCGCTGAATAAAGTTATTGTGTTATTTATATCACACGGTAAACGGCGTAGATTTAGGACGCAAAAAAGTGTGGCGAAATTGCAGGTTTTTTTTAATTTCCCCCCAAAAAAAGTTCATAAAAGTTAATCAATAAATTCATTGTCCCCCAAAATGGTGCGATTAAAAAATAAAACTCGTCCCGCAAAAAACAAGATCTTATACAGCGATGTCCACGCAAAAATAAAAAAAGTTATAGCTCTTGGAATGCGATGATGGAAAAACGTAAAAAATGGCCTGGTCATTAAGGTTTAAAATAGGCTGGTCATTAAGGGGTTAAACTCTTCCCTGAAGTTCCAGGTTCCGGCCTGTAAAGGTTCCGACTGACAACATGTCACCTGACTTCTGTGCAGTGTCGTCATGGAGACGTTGTGTCCACATCACTGCCCACACATTCCGCCGGATGAGATGTAGTGATGTGCTGGGGAGGCCGCACACCGTCTCCATGACAACATGTAATCTTCACCATCTCTCAGTAGTGCAGCCTCAGGCTTTGGGCCTGGAAGATCTTAGAATAGAAGGAAGAGATTACAACAAGGTTTTCACATTTTTAGCTTACACTAAAGGATCAAGATCGTACCCGCTGGTTTCTGCCTTAATTCCTGGGGGAATACATGAAAACGATTTAAACACAACTCCAAACATAGGAAGAAACAGGGAGGCAGTACTATCTGTACCTACATCATCTACAGGGAGACACAGGGAGGCAGTACTATCTGTACCTACATCATCTACAGGGAGAGACAGGGAGGCAGTACTATCTGTACCTACATCATCTACAGGGAGAGACAGGGAGGCAGTACCATCTGTATCATCATCATATACAGGGAGGCAGTACTATCTGTACCTACATCATCTACAGGGAGGCAGTACTATCTGTACCTACATCATCGACAGGGAGAGACAGGGAGGCAGTACCATCTGTATCATCATCATATACAGGGAGGCAGTACTATCTGTACCTACATCATCTACAGGGAGGCAGTACTATCTGTACCTACATCATCTACAGGGAGAGACAGGGAGGCAGTACTATCTGTACCTACATCATCTACAGGGAGACACAGGGAGGCAGTACCATCTGTATCATCATATACAGGGAGGCAGTACTATCTGTACCTACATCATCTACAGGGAGACACAGGGAGGCAGTACCATCTGTATCATCATATACAGGGAGGCAGTACTATCTGTACCTACATCATCTACAGGGGGGCAGTACTATCTGTACCTACATCATCTACAGGGGGGCAGTACTATCTGTACCTACATCATCTACAGGGGGGCAGTACTATCTGTACCTACATCTACAGGGAGAGACAGGGAGGCAGTACTATCTGTACCTACATCTACAGGAAGGCAGTACTATCTGTACCTACATCTCCAGGGAGAGACAGGGAGGCAGTACTGTCTGTACCTACATCATCTACAGGGAGGCAGTACTATCTGTACCTACATCATCTACAGGGAGAGACAGGGAGGCAGTACTATCTGTACCTACATCATCTACAGGGAGAGATAGGGAGGCAGTACTATCTGTACCTACATCATCTACAGGGAGGCAGTACTATCTGTACCTACATCATCTACAGGGAGAGACAGGGAGGCAGTACTATCTGTACCTACATAATTTACAGGGAGGCAGTACCATCTATACTAACATCATCCGCAGGGAGGCAGTACTATCTGTACCTACATCATTTACAGGGAGGCAGTACTATCTGTACCTACATCATATACAGGGAGGCAGTACTATCTGTACCTACATCATCTACAGGGAGAGACAGGGAGGCAGTACTATCTGTACCTACATCATATACAAGGAGGCAGTACTATCTGTACCTACATCATTTATAGAGAGACAGGGAGGTAGTACTAACATAATTGACATGATATGAGAGTAGCGGTCGCCTTAATTTCTTCTTCTAAGTTGCTCATGAGCCTCCGGATCTTTTCCTGTGACGCTGATCCACGTTACTGCCGGACAGGGAATATTCCAGCGGAATTGTCTTTTATTAAATGTCTGGGTTACTTTACAAATCAACATGTCACACTCCAGTCACATCCAGAGCTGCAGACACAATTCTACTGGTATGTCGCACTATACACATCACTGCTCCCCCTGCTGGTTGAGCGTCTGTACAACACTTGTCTCCCATTGTAAAAAAAAACGCTTTCCATGGGGTTTCGTTCATTTTTGACTGATTTGCTTTATAGGAAAGTGCGGCAGACGACGCTTCTCTATACAGTAAAAATACTCAGAGGACCGAACACCACGAGGAGCGT